>NC_086283.1:50055468-50225948 GCF_021018805.1 Prinia subflava | reverse complement strand
ATTGCCATTTGTTCATTTGCCTTCAAATTAAAATATTTTGCAAAATCAAAATGTTTTCTTTGCTTTCTGCTTATAGAAAATTAGCTAGAAGGTAAAGAAAAACAAAATAAGCTAAATTAGTAAATCACACAAAAATTAATCCCAGATATGGAGAACAAAGTTTCATCCCTTTTTTGTAGGCTGATTGACTTAGCTTCTGATGGTTTGTATGAAAAACAATTGGAAACATGATTTCATTACTGTATTGTGCCTATGATTTCTCTTCTCAACTGTTACTTTTTTATTTGTTCAAGCTATCACGACTCTGAGTCACTTGTGATGTGTGGAGCAACACAGCTGAGCTGACTGGAAATAGTTCCTAAGAGGTTCCCTCTAGATGAAATCAGAATACGTCTCGCCTGGCCACAGTGTTCCCTGTGTGAGGTCAGCAGAAAACTTGCATTTTAGGGGGCATGTTTTTTATTCCATGTCGTTTCCCACAGCGAGCCAGCTGAACAGACAGATCAGATTACTCCTGGGGAAATACTAGTTTCTATTGGTTTGGGCTGTGGGATTTTCTGCTTAGCAAGGATCTTGATTTCCCTCCTTCCCTCCTTCCTCTGTATCATCACCCATCTTTCACTTCTTTCTGCTTTTCCCACTACAGCTTCTCCCAGTATAGTACTTGGCCTTTCTCTGCAAATAGGATACCTGTCCTTTGCATGTCTCACTTCCAAAATTGCACCACAGCAAGCTGAGTGTTCTTGTCCTAATTTCTTTGATACTCTGTATTCTGGGTAAGAGGTGTCTATCACTGAACTTTTTAATAACTAGTTAATAAAACAACTGATTATGCATCAGTTGTTTCATGCAGAAAAGACACCAAATATTATAATATCAGGCAACTTTTCTGTTGGAAAAAAATTATAGCTGGCAACTCTCAGATTATTTCTTCCAGCAGGTAGGAAGGTGATGGTTTATATGGTACCAAGTCTGTTTTTCTTTCTGACTGCAGAGAACTGAAGTAATCCTTCTTACCTGATGTTTATTGATCCCTCCAAAGGGTGGCTGCTGGCAGTCAAGTCGTGGTTATTACTAGCAGCAATCCTGCCCTTGGACATGGTAACAGCAATCACAGAAGGAGAAGATAAGGCAATTTCAGATTATAAATTTGTAAATCAACAACATATTTAAAGTTATGGTGGTAGTTAAAAACCAAGGGGAGTGAGGCAAACTGGGAAAGGGAAAGTAGGTTTCTGGCTACAGCATGTGTAGGGTGTGAGAAATTTCCTTCTCTGCTCCTTCCTTATTCTTTTGGGGGTGATTTCTGCCATAAAGATATCTAGATTGGAAATGAGGGAAAAAAGGTGTTCCTCTGGGTGCTCTGGAAATAGCAGAGGTCTGACATCTGCTGGTAAAAGAGGGTTCTGAATTAACTTTCATCTCTGTTCTGAATTTTTGCTATTTTAAAGAAGTTTTTCATCCTTTTGGTTGTTTAAAGTCTGAATTTAATTTTGGTTTTCCAAGTCCCACAGAATAAGAGGTGGGAGGTTGCTTGCTTAGTAGAAATGATGAATGCCTGGTAGCTAAAGAAGTGGCATTCTCAGGAGAGAGTCCATCCCCTTGAAGAAAATACTCCAGATTTTTCCATCTAGAACTGTCATCTTTCTGACTGAGAAGCAGCTGGAGGTGTCCTTCCTGACATCCTCTCTGATATGTTCTCTGGGACAAAGAGATGATGCATCTCCTTAATAACTGCTTCATAAGAGCTACACTGAAGAGGGGATTTGCTTGGCTACGTGTGGCTTGACTATAGTGGAGGAAAATTCTGTCTCCCTCCTATTTTCCAGTTGAAATCTTAGGGACCGTCAAGCTTTAGGAAAATGAGAAGCATGTTCTTATGGGGATAACAAAGCCCATCCTTTTCACTGGGTAAGTGTGTGATCCTTGCAATGATGTCTTAAAACAGATGTGAACACTTAAGAGCAAGAGTTGGTAATGCATACTTGGCTCACGTAAGTGTTGCTATTAGAGATGATCTAAAAAAACCCTTCATATTTGTTGATGCTCCTATATGCAAAGGAATAGAAACATCTGCTCCAAACAAGCAAATCTGGATACCGTGTTTGCTACACGATTCCTTAGCACCAAGGTCTACATTCTGGAGCCAGATCTCTTCTTAATTAAACTTAAATTGCTATCCCTTTGAATGATGACATGTACAAGTTTATTCTGTATTATTTTGTGATAGTATTGTTAGTGGCAAGTTCAGAGACTTATCATTTTCCCAAAGATTTTTAACAATTTCCTGCTTTTTGGGACCAGTGCCTTATTACTGCACACATTAAAACACCAGAGGGCCTAGCATCTGAGAATGGATGTTTAATAGAAACAAAGCACTGTGATCATGTCTTCTTTTCACTCTCTGAAAATGGGTGACAGACAAATAGAGATAAAAAAATTAAAATGATGAGATATGTTTTTCTGCTTTTGGAAATAAGGACTTCAACACATTGCTGGATGTTTGATAAAGTGGAATACAACGTGCCTATCTAAAAGGAAAAGCTGACAATGAAAATAAGGTAAAATAAGTCAGATTATTCTCTTTTCAAAATTGCTTTCACAGTAGGATTACTTTTTGTATTAAATGCACAATCATTCACTCATTTGGTTAAGAAAATAAAATTTGTTTTGAAATTTTAAACTGTGATTTTATCTTTTGGCTTGTAGAGAATAACAATTCTCTTAAAATGATTATACTTAAAAAGTCATAAGCTGAATATGCTGAAATCAGTGGGAAGCTTTCTTGATTTGTACCAATTTCTTTAATTTGACTCTCTTTTTTTTTCCTCCTTCTCCTTCATTCTATTTTCAATATATGCATAGGAATAGAAGAAGAAATAGAAGGAAGTCTTAGAAAGTATAGTATGGCTACCACATGTTTTCCCATGCCCTACCTTCCTTCTGAAATATGAATTTCTGTTCAGATGCCTCGTATAAAAATAACATTGGGTTATGGTACTTCTGATTTTGCATCCAAACAGCAATACACAGGTATCTATGTCCTTCAGATCATAATATATTGTCTCTAATAAGAGAGAGGGATAGCTGACCACATTTCAAAAACCAGTATTCATGGTTTTGTACACAAAATAGTACATCTTGGCTTTTCACAGTAATTTTAAAATAGCTGATTCTCTGTAATAGACAGGGAAACAGAAACACAGGAGGACTGAAGAATCAAAGGGATTTCTATCCACAGTAGATCTGAAAACAAAATGCTTCCTGGCTGAGTACTAATGTTTCTGAACTGACACACCAAAATCACTGTCAGAGAACACTGCAATACATAGGTCAGGGTCAACGGTGAAGGCCATGCCCTTTTAAAAAAAAGATTCGCCAAATGAAAGTAACTGGAATTAATTTGAACTTCTAATGCAGTGTTTGGGGATGCATCTGAGCAATTCCTTTTACTTATTTCTCACAAAATGACATAATTCCTCTTCTTTCTCTTCTACACCCAAACAATAACTTTGCAGACCAATGGGAGCAGTATACCACATTTAAGTATACATATATCATATTTAGTTCTTCATTAGTAAAATAAATGCAGACATGATGTCTCTTGATAGGATGTGCTGTCTGCTTAGTGTTTTTTCTGATGGCTGGGCTTTTTCTTTTATTGTTTCTGTTTCCTCAACTTTTATTTTTCATAATCACAAGAATAGCTGTTCTGTTTTCTCAGCTGAGAAGCAGACTTGCTTGTCTCAGCTGCGAAACAGCAAACTGGGGGTAGGACGTTTCTTGCAGACTTAACATGGTCACTGCATTGAATGTGATTTCCTGTTGGCTAATCTCCTCCCCAGGCAGGAGGATCTCTCCGTGTTGGCTGCAGAGACAGAATGTTGATGAGTGGCAGGGGTCTGAGTGCTGGGTCAGTGGTGGGGAACAACAGGCCTTCACAACCAGCCCCCCGTAGCACCAGCAGTCACAAACAGGAAGGAGGCCCATTTTGGGAAGACACCTGCAGTAACAGGAAGTCCATCTATTTGGAAAGCTGTTATACAGAAGGTTTTCCACAAAAGGCAGAGGAGACAAGGAGAATTGCTGATCCTTTCCCAGGTAGTGACCGGCAAGACGCATAATGCATCCCAGCATTCTTTATGGCCCTTTCCACATCCACAATTGCAGATCTGAGTGTACGCCCGTGCCTCAGAGGTGAAATAAGGCACCCAGGCACATGCATCTGCCTCACATGCATGCGGCTAAAGCAACATAAGTGTTGCCTATAAATCCAGAGTCGCTTGTACCATGGCAAGAGCAAAACAAAAAAAGTAAGATGTAAGGCAGAAGTGGCAGGCCATTGGAAGACCAGAAAATCACCCCTTGGGACATATTTTTGCAGATGGACTGTGAGATGCCCAAACACAGGTGGGCTGTCTGCCTGGGTGTCTAGTTTGTGTGCTTTGCATGCAGATAGTAGTGCTTACAAAGAGTGTGTAAAATAAGCCTTACTTCTTACTGATTTTTTTAAACTTAGAATATTGGAGGTTTTATCATTAGTATTCTTCTTTAAGTACTCAAGAGAAATTAGTTAAATATTAGTCAGAAACATGTTTATTTTCCCTTTTGTCAGTACATGTGCATCCCTGCTCTCTTGTGCTCTCTCTTTTGCGTTTACATCCTCCCAGACATTTCTTGTGCTCACAGCTTTCTTTAACAGGACTGTTTTATTCTTTGTAAAATTGAGACTTATAAAAGAAATAAATCTTGCTATTGTTCTCTTGGGGTGCAGCTGTGCTAAACTGCAATCATGGGAGTTGAAACAAGTTTCCTCTCACAATAACACCTATATTCGTTTCCTGACACTCTTTCTTAATAACACGAGTGTCTTCAGCTGACCAAGGGGAACAAGAGCCCTCTGCTCAGCACTTCTAAAGCTAAAATAACACTTGTGTAGCAGAGAACAGTCACTCTTATATTACAGTATTCTGATTTTTTTTGCATTGACTAAAGATCCACTAGATCTCTAATTTCTGAGTTAATACTTTCATTTCCCCCAGTTCCTTTCCCCTCACTTTATCTGAAATGTCTCCTAGTACTGAGACATACTTTTGCATGGAGAGATAATTAAAGCAAGCCTTACCACTTACCTTAACTATTTATCTTTGTGTTTTTCCTTGAGGATGAGCATAAAAAAGTAGATCAAAACATCTGAGAAAGATGCAAAATAGAGCTTGTCAAGTCTCATGAGGATGGAAAAATATGACCCTTCCAGCATATTGAGGTGCTTCCTCTGACTTCTGAAAGAAATGGGTGTCTTGGCATTTCAGGTTTTTCACTTATAAAAGTTATTAGAGTAGTAGAATGGTGTTAACCATATCTCCTCTGTATGTCCAGACTTTTAGATAAAACATGTGGCTAGGTATTAGTCTAATTTTTTTCGTTGATATATACACAAATGTGATACTCTCACTTTGGAGGACAGATCCTCGTGATTGATACTTGGTGGCTGACAAAAAGATGTCTTTTCCTCTTTTTCTTTTCCTGGCATGAAAAAATGATGTTTACAGAGCAGCCAAGATATTACAAATGTTGTTGAAAACAGGAAGGAGTGAGTTCTTCTCACTTTTATTTCAGGAGATGTTGCTATGGAAAGCAATATCTGCTTTAGATAAGTGTGGAAAGCTGTACAGGAAATTGATCTTTTTTTATGTTAATATTTTTAAGCAGTAAATTGTCTTTCTTTGTACATAACAAAGACTTCCAAGCCCTTCAGGAAAACCTGTTTAGGTATATACAAACACAAAACTGCCTCATGTTGTGTTTGCATCTTCCATGTCTGCCCTGCAGCTGACACATTCCTCTGTATCTTTTAATGAAGATGAAAAGCATTGCAAGGCCTTATTATTATAACCTTTCCTTTAGCACAGGGGAGAGCCTGGATCTGGTACTAAGAATGAAAACACAAGAAGATAATTTTTCTTTTTTTTTTTTTTTTCCTTTTTCCAGGGGAACAAGGTCATGAAAATGACAATCTGCAGGATGCAATGCCTGGGTAAACTGCTGGTGTGGAAGGAGCTGCCAACAGGAAGAACACCTGTAAAGGGCTCTGTACTATCTCATCCTCACTGTGTTTCTCTTATACACAAATAAGAGAAACACAGAGCAAAGGGCACTTTTTGCAGAGTGCTGTCACAGACCTTTGCTGCATGTAATTCTTAAGGGTAACACAACAGATCTAGGCAGAGATAGTGGCAAGACTGTTCCACTGATGTCCGTGGCAACATTTGCCTGCTCTAGAGTGTTCACAAGTGTTGCTATTTATTTAAGCATAGCATTATATTGATTTTAGAGCCTGACTTCAGGAGTCACACTCCTTGATGCACAAAATTTATCCTGCTCAAAAGCAATAATCAACAGTGTTTTGAAGGGCTATGACATACTGGAGAAAAATGCCTGGCACTGGAAATCATATGGCCTGACTTCAACTCTTTGTAAAGCTTACTAGGACGCCTTGGGAAAGACATCTAATGTACATTTAATGTGTGTCAAGTTCTTCAGCATGAATATTTTTTTTTAACATCTGTGAACTTCTATGAGATCTACAGTGGAAAAGCACTAGGGAAGCTTGATCTATAACCCTCTCCAGGGCCCTCCCAGCCAGTCATCCACATGTTTCTGTCATGACTCACTCCTAGCTTTGTCCTTCTCCTACCAGCATTGAACAAAGCTGTGTGCATGGGTTTTACCTGAGGTTGAATTGTTTGTGAAAGGTTGAGGAGAAAAAAGTACAGTTACCCTGTGCTGAAATGTGAGATGAGAGGAAGGAGGAAGAGCCCTAAACAAACAAAAACGAGCAAATGAGTCCTGAGGTTTTTATGTGAACATCTGGTAGTACCAAAGCCACATGAGGCCAAAGGCTGAATTTCTGATTCTAAGAAAGAACTTAATGAATATAATAAGCACTACTGATAGTTTCAATGAAAGCTGGCTGGGATTTAGCAAAAATGAACATTTAAAAAACATAATTTTAGTAGTTCTGACCATAGCGATGTCTTCAATCATGATTTGCCAACTTTCCAACAGAAGTTCATATGCTTTTTTCTTGTCTGGATGGCTGACTAGCCTACTTATTAAAAATACACAAAGTTAAAATTCCTGACAATGGTTTTACAAAGCCTCTTGCTGCTATTTTAAATTTGTCCCTGACCTTTACCAAAACACAAGCACAAGGTCACTTTTATTGCAATTACCTGAATAAAGGTAAGAAGGTGTTTGTAGGTTTATAGGAAAGTTTGAATCTTTAATTGATTATCCAATTACTTGTTAATTACTGATTATTTAATGATAGAGAGTTCACTCTTTACCTTTGATATACAAAGGAAATCTCTCATTTTAGCATAAAGGTGATGTAATACTTTCTCTCTCTTCAAACCACAAAACAACCGTTTATCAGATTTGGACTTAAAATGAAAAAAAAATTCTAGAAGTCAAAACCTGCCCTTGGATGCAAGCACAACCCCTGAAGTCATTTGGAGGGCAAGCATAACCCCCAATGCCTGTATTCAAAAATAGAACATAACCCCCAGTTTGGGGGCCACATATTAAGGTGCTATCATAGGTTAAACCAGTGATGGTCTCCTTCCTCAGCACTGATTTAAAAGGCTGAAACCCCACCTACCGCACCCTAAATTTATATGGAAAACTGTATATTCTGAGCAGTATAGTAGATTTGAACTTAGTAAATCGAACTTGAAAGAAGGTATTTCTTATGCTAGTTACAGCATATTTAATAGGAAGTACTTCTCTGGTTAGAGAAGTAGAAAGTTATCACATTAGTACTAATACAAACAGATTTCCTTAACACTCTAAAAAAAGTGTCTTTGTGGTTTTTCCCTGTTTATGCACTCATCCTGCAAAGTGTCAATATAAATTATGCCTCTTTAATTTGAACCTATCTGTCTGGATTGATACCTCATCAGCTCTTTTGATGATTATCCATTTTGTGTCAGGGCATTTTCCAAATAAAAAACAAATAAGCCAAAACAAAATAGAAGGTACCTTTCTTCTTAGTGCTTATGCTGAAAAAGATGGGCAACAGTTAAATATTTCCAGAGAACTCTGCTGATTGTGTTGCCAACACTTTTCTGAAATGAAAATGTAGATTCTTGTGTTGTTTCCTTCTTAAAACATTTTCTTCCTTCTACAGCTTTTGTATGACTGCAAAATAGAGCTCCAAGAATATAAAATATTCACTGTCTGTGTTTGTGGGGGTTTTTTGTTGTTGGTTTTGGTTTTGGTTGTGGTTTGTTGTTTTTTTTTTTGCGTATGTACACTGCAACTTAGTTGAAAGGCAATATATATAGAATGTATAGTGACAGAAGAAAGGTTCATTTTCTGAAAATTTTCTTTTAGCTTTGTAACAATACAGTTAAAAATACTTATGAGATATATACACTAACAATGGGCAGCACGTGGACAATCTGATATAAGAGTAAGTAAGCAGGTTCACTGATTGAATTCTTCTGTGGACTTACACTGATTTAACAAAAGGTGAAAGTTTCTTAAGGATTGAATGTACTTTTGAGGCATGTTTATTTGATATAGTGTGGTAAGTATGGCTATCTTGGAAACAGTTTGCACAGAATTACAGGGTCTCAGTAAATGGTGTTAGAAGGCCACATTTTGGCTCAGAATGCACCATTCATGCAGAAAATTCTGGAACTGAGAACTTCACCTTTGCAAATGTGTTTCTCCAGTAAATATCCTACCTCCCAGTATTTACAGGGTATAATTTTATGTGATCTGTTGCATTTGTTTCATATTCTGCAGCTTAGGATCAAGATAACAAACAGAAAAAAACCCAAAAAAATACCATCAACAACCCAATGCAAAATCCCCAAAAAACCCAAGCCCCCCAAAAAATCAACAACAAATGTTCTTTCAACCCTAGTTTTGAGGAGTTTTATTATGCTTAGCAAAAACCCACTTCACAACAAAAGTTTTTAGTAATGTTTCTAATCATACTACTTATGGGCATTATGGGCATACAAACTGATTAAATGATGGGCATTTAACACAACACTTGTGTTCTTTGCAGCTGCTCAGTGCACAGACAAAAAGATACAGACACAGATAGGGATTGTAGATAGTATTGACAGCTGGAGAGGGGCTGTCCACAGCAAGTTAACCCCACACTAGCTAAATGAATGCAATCTTTAAGTTTATATCAGGTTTTCTTCCCACTGCACAAAAAATAGAGATAGAAGGATGTTTATTTGTCTACTAATTGTTTTTGTTGAGGCAAAACATAGAATACAAGAAGGTGATCAGGAGTAGCTAGCATGCTAAAACCATTAAAAATAAAATACGCTAGAACAACCTGATTGTCTTGTGTAATGAAACAACAAACAGTATGGCCGAAGAGAGAACAGTGGATATTATTTACCTTGACTTCAGCAATGTTTTAGACTTGGTCTCTCACATCCTCATTGACAAACTCGGGAAGTGTGAGTTGAATGACTGGACAATGAGATGGATTGAGAACAGGCCAAACAGCAGATCCCAGAGGGCTGTAATAAGTGGCACAGAGTCTGGTTAGAGGCCTATCTGTAGCGATGTCCCCCAAGGGTCAGTACTGGGCTCAGTGTTTAACTTGTTCATCAGTAATTTGGACAAAGGTGCCTTCTCAGCAGGTCACTGACAGCACAAAGATGGTGGCAGCGGCTAATACCCCAAAGAGCCCTTCAGAAACGCCTCAGTAGGGTAGAGAGATGGGCAGAGATGAACCTTCTGAACTTCAGTAAAGGCAAATACAGGGTCCTGCACTGGGGAGGAATAACCCCATGCACCAGCACAAGCTGAGGCTGATCTGTTAGAAAGCAGCTCTGTAGAGAAGGACCTTGGGGTCCTGGTAGACAACAAGTTGTCCATGAACCAGCAGTGTGTCTTGGTGGCCTCTTAGAAGGCCAATGGTGTTTTGAGTTGCATTAGGAAGAGCACGGCTAGCAGGGCAACACAGGTGATCCTGCCCCTCTAGTCAGCTCAGGCAAGGCCCATCTGGAGTGCTGTGTCCAGATCTGGGCTCCTCAGTACAACAGAGAGATGAAGCTCCTGGAGAGAGTTCAGCAGACAAGATGATTAAGGTACTGGAACAACTCTGTTATAAGGAAAGGCTGAGAGAATTGGGGCTGTTCCGCCTTGAGCAGAGATGACTGAGAGAGGATCTCATCAATGTCTGGAAGCTTCTGAAGGGAGAGTGTCAAGAGGATGGAGCCAGACTCTTCTTTGTGGTGCTGAGCAATAGGACAATAGGCAGAAGCTGATGCACTGGAAATTCCACCTGAATATGAGGAAGAACTTAACCATGCGAGTGATGGAACACTGGAACAGATTCTCCAGAGATTTTGGGGAGTCTCCTTCACCAGAGAAAATCAAGAATTGTGTGGACACAATTTTGTGCCACGTCTTGTATGACCCTGCTTGAGTAGGGAGGTCAGACCAGATGACCCACTGTGGTCCCTTCCCTTACACATTCTGTCATTCTCTGAAACCCAAAGTCTCATTCTTAAGAAAAAGTTTTGTTTTAATGCAAAAACCCTATTTGAATTAGAAAAGAAGGACTGCGGTCAAAACTATTACTAAAAGTTTCCACCTAGACTGTGATGCAAACCTAGCCCCATGTTGCCTACATTCCAAACAGGCAACTGTGTGAAGGAATCAAGCTTAGAAAGAAAAAGTGACTTTTTCACTGATGCTCGGAGCAAGGTCCTAGCCCCCAGATTTCCAAAAGAACAGTTATATTCCTGCTGACTTCTGCCTATACAAAAACCACATTGATTTTCTGCCAGATTTGAAGCTAGAATGGATATGTCTGAGTCAACCCACAATCTATATGTTTTACAGCAGTAAAACTTAGTATGCGCCATCTCATCAGTAATGTCTATACTTCCTTGCACAGTGTTAGAATAGGGATTCTCCAACCCTTCTTCATTAGACATGCACTGAACCCTCCATCCTACTGCTGACCAGCTGTTGAGGAGCAACTGAAGTGGTTCAAACGCTGCTAAGCAGATGAACATTATAAGTCCTCGTGTGTGACAATCAAATTACATGCATAATCTTGTATTGATGTTACTTGTTTTTAGCTCCCAAACACTGTGATGATTGCCAGTCCTACTGCTCTTCTTCTTTATTTTAGGTAGCCATCACCTCCGCACCAGACCAGGCTATCGATCTTCGTGCTAGGCAATGTATAAATTTTATATGAGCTTATTTAAGAAGCTTAAAAAAGATTTCTAAAATTTGTGTTTACTCTGACTTCTCATTGGCATAGGTTTCTCAGAAAGGTGGTGGAATCTTCTTCCTTGGAGATCTTCAGAAGCTCTCTGGATATGGACCTGGAAACCTCCTGTAGTATCCTGCAGGACAACCTGTTTGAGTATCAAGGTTGGACCTCCAGTGGTTCCTTCCAACCTTAACCATTCTGTGATTCTCTGAAACTTTCTAAGAAAAGAAATCAGCTTTGTCATTCCAAAGAAGCGTATGATACACAGAAGCAAGACAGACTAGACTGTGAGGCAGAAAAAAGGTGAAGAAAACCATTTCATTTCTCTTGTGTTCACAGAATAATTATTCATTTAAGGTAACTACAAAACACCCAAGCAATTCTAAGATGTGAACTTGGATTTGTTGAAATGTCATGACAGAGATCAGTCAGACTCTGTTTTCTTGAGCTGGAGATTTTGTTTTCTGTCAAAGCAGAAGTTTCATCATCCAACGCGAGGTTTTGGTTTCCTACCCAAATGCATCTCTGCCTATGTGACCAAGAAAATATTTGACCTTACAAAATGCTGGGCTCTTTACTAGCCACTGAAACTGAAACTAAATTCAGCAGCGGGGGGGAATGTTAATGAATGGGGAAAGGCTCTTAACTGTCTCACAGAACAAGACTAAATGATTAAAACCAAATAACTAATTAGTAATAAAATTAAATAAGTTTGATGTCGTCATTTTTCATTCCTTCTGCTGCAATTGTTTAAGGTGAATTTAGACACTAAATATGTGACTCCTGTGAAGTGGTAATTTCTATTACAGGAGGTGAAGAATAACATGGAGACCAACAGTAGCTGAAGGAATTAGAACTGCAATCTGGAAACCATAAAATGTAGTGTTTGTATAAACCTGATGGGAACAGATCCTTTAATCAGAAGTAGAGCATGAAGAATTCTGTTGGAAGCAGACACAAGGAAGCTACGTTTAAAACTATATTTGAATGCTCCTGAAAATTTTTCCCTGAAGCAGATTTAAAAGGAAAAGGAGGGAATGACAAGTGATTCCATATGACTTTTTTTGGAAATTACTTTTTTTTTCCAAGATCATCTCTGCTGAAATCAATTTCCCGTAATGGAGCTGACCCAACTACTGTTCCATATTAAGAAGCCAGGTGTTCTGCTCTGTCTGTTTGGAATAAATGGCAGAGTGTATCTAAAAGACAATTTTTCATTTCTACTTTGTCATATTTATTTGGCTTGTTCCTGTTTTAAATTGATGACTTGGCTAATCTAGAATAAAAAGGCCTACGCTAAGCACTCTCAGCTCTTGTTTGCTTTCATTAGAATTTTAACATGATGTTGTATCTTCCAAGTAAAAGTTGATGTTTATAGCATTTGAAATATAGTCATGAGCAAGAAAAGGACAGACTCTTCTTGGCCAAAGAAGCCAGTCAGGATTTTGAAAATGGTTTTACAATATGAAGTGTAGTTTCTAAAAAATTGCATTGCATCAGGAAGTTTTCCTTTTGTCTCAGATATGACATGTTAATATTTCACATAAGGTCAGCCCAAGTGGCTTTGAAATATTTTGTTTTGCTCAAACAACCCCAAATATTTCTGGTCTTATTAAGTAAACTACAGGGAATCCCCCTCCTGTGGCAAGCTGCTGCTATGGAATATTGCTTTATTCAGCTCTCCTGATGCAGTGTTGTCCTTCCCCCAGCTAAAAGCCGACTGCTGTCTGACTGCAGATTTCATGGGAGATTTAATCTGGCCCATAGGGGCCTTTGGGAGAATTTAGTAAGTCACAATTCACGTGGCCAATGATACAAGAAGTCTACTCCATGAGCATCTGCATGAGTCTCTGAGACTGCAAGTGTCCAAACAAGAACTGGATGAGGTAAAAATTATTGGCATTAGCAGGATGTCCTCGTTTGAGGGGAAATGAGTTTTTCAGGAAGCTGTGGTCAAACCAATCAGTGGTCAGGTTTGAATATTGGCACCTTCGGTGGCCACTGAGGGGTTGGACACGCCTCTGAGGACACAAGGGGTTAAAAGCAAGGACTCCCAGAGGGACTTCCTCTTTCTGGCTCCACTTTCAGGAGAGGAGCACATTTTCCCTCCCCCCTGCCCAGGCTGGGTGGGGAAGGGGGGCCATGTGGCCGGGCTGAGGTAGGCCCGTGGCCAGGGCAGCGGGGAAAGAGAGAGAACTGGACTGGAGCTGGGCCAGCCCCATCCAGGATGGAGGGGTGGAGAACTTTGGAGGTGCCTTCCATCCCCCCGTCCCTGTCCCCCCGCCTTGTCCCGTCTCCCCCACTCCCCCAGGGAGAAGGTGCGGAGCTGCTGCTGCGTGTGGGAGTTGCCGGAGCCTGCGAGTGCCTGAGCCTGTGGCCTTGCTGGGAGACAAAAGCTTTTAACTCTTTCTGAGGCAGAAGAAAACTATTCCCAGACATTGATTCTCATGGCTGGTGGTTTCAGAAGAGAGAGGGACAGCCTGGGACCAAGATGATAAAGCATGATGGAAAAGACACCCCAGATTGGCTAGAGATGAAGAGGAGTGGCTTTTGAGCTGGACTTTTCTTGTGTAATGTTAGCCATAGATGGACTCGGACTCTCCTGAACATAAATAAGACTGTATTTGGGTGGATGCATTTTGGCTCAAAACCAAAGACTTTGTGGCCTCATTCTTGGAACCCTCGGCCCCAGGGGTAAATGTGGGGGGGACTGCTAGTCCCAATATGAGAAGATGGCTGGTTTTTGGTACTTGGCCAAACATCCTTAAAAGAGCCCTTTATGTGGTTTTGGTCCATGGACGGTGGTGAGAGCACTGGACATGGAAAGGAGGGTGTTACCCTGGTAGAATTCTCCGGGTGGTGCCATGGGTGACATGGGAACACGGGAGGATGGACCTGTGTTTCCTGTGGGGGGTCTGTGGTGTGAGACTGATTCCTCTCTCCCTGGATGGATTGAAGATTGGGTTTTTTTGAGTGATGATGACTTTGATGGGGAACCCAGGGTCGTGAAGGTTTAAGCAAGTAAGATGAGGGTAATGTGCAAGTGTTAACTGTTGAGCATGTAAGGGATGGACATTGGGGGGAGGAGAAGAAATGTTCTGGGAGGTTTTCATTTCTGTTTCTGGGTGTTTGGGTTTTCTTTTCTCTTGTCTGTTGTTATGTAGTTTAATAAAGTTGTCTTTCTATTTCAAGGTTTAGGCCTGCTCTGCTCTGTTCTTGACCACATCTCACAGTGGTTTATTAGGAAAAACATACACTCATGGGTGCACTGGCATTTGGCCAGCGCCAACCCATGACACAGGACTTCCGCATTTCTACAGCAACTGACATGGCCTTGCAGAATACAATGGAAACCGAGGGCTAGTGCCTGAACCAACTGTGTCACACAGCCTGATGCTGATTAGGTAGTGCTATATTCTTGCTGAGATAATTGCTGTAGTAATTTCAGTGCAGCTTTCTTTAAGAAAATTTGGATATCAACTGCTACCACTAAGGACACTTTCTAGTGCTTTTGTAAAAAAAAAAAGATTATTTTCTCTAAAATCAAATTTGTGCTGACCACTTAAGTGGTCTATGTTAATGTTATTCAGATTAGCAGTAGAAAACATAATCATTTGTCTTTCATCACTGTATAACATAAAATTCACATCCTTTCAATGTAACATGGTCCTGGATTCCTCCTGTGGTGAAAGAAGTAGGAAGTTACTCTAGGTGAGAAATTACTCTACAAAGGACAAAGTACAAAATTATTCTACATGGTTCTTTGTATAGTAACAAATCTAGAGGCTAGTACAGGACATTGTAGATTTAGCCAAGTTAGAATCTTTCCAAGCTGCCACTGTTGCAAGATATTTCTCAGAAACAGTTGGAAGATGTCCATGGACTTCTCAGAACAAAGAAAACAGGTGTTTTCACCCCCCTGTATCTAAACACCAACAGTATTTTTCTGGTGGTTCAGGCAAGGAGTAAATATTTGCTGTAATGGATTGACATCTTCTTCTCCATGGTCATCACCCAGGTAGCCTCTGCTCCATCATCTGGACCACCCCCTCCCTCTACTTCTGCACTGACCTTGGTGTCTGCAGGGTTGTTGCTGTCTCATATTTTTCATTCTACTCTCTCAAAACTAGTACGAGATGCTTTTTACCATTTCTTACATATATTTTTCCAGAGACACTACCTGCTGGACTAAGGGACTGGTCACCTCTGGCCAGCTGGGGTACCATTTTAGCACTGACTAGAACAATCCATGTTGGACATGGGGCTGTCCCCAAGCTTTCCTCATGGAAACCACCCCTGAACTGCCAACCCCGGCAAGACTTTAGCATAGCTGGTTTTGTAGCAAGGCTCTTCCTTTCTTTGTGTTGGTTGTAGCAGTGAACACCCATAATCCTCGAGTGCAAAATCCCTTGACTGCACATGAGAATTTCTCTTTAGACCCAAAGAATGCTAGTCCCCAACACCTCAGGTCATACCTGCTTTGCTCCCTATATGAAACTGCTGGAGCTCTTTCTAGGACTCCCTGGTTCTCCATGTCATGACCCGTGCCTAGTGTCCAAGCCTCACAGCTGTGACTTGCACTATGCATTGTTTTGTCCCAAGTGGCAGCAGTGACAAGGTGCATGAGCTGTGTTTTGAGTGGCATGCACAGATTAGATGGCATGGTTCTGAGATATTATAAGGATGATAGCTTTTTGAGGTAGAGAAGACAGATCCAGAAACAGCGTGAGAGAAGATATTTCTTAGGATATTGCAACAGTCTGACAATGAGCTCTCACATCTTGAAATAAGGACACTTTCTACTGTTCCTGTGGTTCCCACTTTTTAGAAAACAATCCAGCCCTACTTTTATGTATAAGTTTTATGTAAAAAAGAGACGAGCTTGTTCAGTGGGATGACATGGATAAGTGTCTCACTGCTACCTGCCCATTCCCACAACAGTAGAAATCTAACAGTACTGCACTGGGCTGCAGAGCATTGGCTGTGGGCAACTGAAAGGGAGACTTCCCTGTGGAGAGCAAACCTATTATGGAGAGAGTGTATCACTGGGCAAGGGAAAAGTCATGAATATCATCCATCTGGATTTCTGTACAGTGTTTGATCTTATTTTCCATAATACCCTTCTCCCTAAATTGAGGAAATATGGATTTGATGGGTAGCCTGTTCAGTGAATGAGGAATTGGTTGGATGGTTGCATCTAGAGGTCAATGGCTCAGCAGATGGAGATCAGTGTTAAGTGGGGTCCTTCAGGGGTTTGTATTTGGAATAGTCTTGTTTAATGTCTTCATCAATGACACAGACTAAGGGATCAAGTGCACTTTTAGCAAATTTGCAGATAACATCAAGAAGTCAAGTGGTGCAGCTGACATTCCTGGGGACAGGATGCCATCCAGAGGGACTTGGCCAAGCTCAAGAAGTAAACCCATGAGACTCTCCTGAGATTTATCAGGGCCAAGTGTAAGGTGCTGCACCTGGAATGGGTCAACATCAGACATAAATATAGACTGGGAGAAGAACTCCTTGAGAGCAGCACTGCAAAAAATGACATGGGCATGCTGGTGGATGAAAAGCTGGACATGACCTGACAATGTGCACCTTCAGCCCATGTCATGGGTTGGCACTGGCCAGATGTTAATGCACCCATGAATATATGTTTTTTCCTTAATAGTTACTGTGGGATGTGATCAGGAACAGAGCAGAGCAGGCTTAAATCTTGAAAACAAAAAAAACCACCAAAACTTTATTACATTACATAAGAACAGGGACAGAAATACTCTTAAACACACACAGAGACAGAAATAAAAACTTCTTAGAACATTTCTTCTCCCAGTTTCTACCTCCCCACACATCACTCATCACAGACCAAACCTTTGGGTTTTAGATCGAACAATCACCACTCAAAAACAAACTAATCTTCAATTCAGCAAGGGAGAGAGGAGTCTCTCTGGCACCACAGACTGTTCTTCAGAACACACGGGTCTACTCCTTATGTGTTCCCATGTCACCCATAGCACCGCCCGGAGAAGAATGCCAGGGTGACACTCTCTTTTTCCTATGTCCAGCGCTCTCACCGCTGTCTCATAGGCCAAAACTACATACAGGGCTTTTTAAGGATGCTGCATGCCGAGCTCTCCCCCTTTTTACCCAGGGGCCGGGGTTCCAGGAGCAGGTCTGCCCTGAGGGCAGAGGGCACCACCTCACCCTCCCCCTCTTTTCTCTGCTCGCTCCACTCTTCAAGTGCCAGTCACTGTAGCAAAAGCAGGGCAGCTGCATCCACCCAAAATGCAGTTTATGTTCAAAAGAGACTTAAGTTCAGTCTATGGCTGACATTATGCAAGAGAAGTCTAGCTCAGAAGGCTACTCCTCTCATTCTTCCATCGGGTTCCTTCCAATCGTGCTTTATCATTTCGGTCCCAGGCCGCTTCCCTCTCTCCTCCGAAACCACCAGTCATGAGAATCAATGTCTAAGAAAAGTTTCTTTCTGCCAAGCAAGGGTTAACAGTTTCTTCTCAGCAGGGTGCTGCAGGCTCAGGCACTCCCAGGCTGGGCAACCCCCACGTGGCTGGGCACCTTCTCCCGGAGTTTGGGGGGGGAGGGGGGTGAGTACACACAGAAGGCACTTCCACAGTTTTCCACCCCTCCATCCTGGACGGGGCAGTTCAGTTCCCGTCCTGTCCCCTCTCTTCTCCCCCCGGGGCTCCGGCTTACCTGAGCCGACCACGTGTTTCCCCTCCCCCACCCAGCCTCGTGGCTGGGCAGGGAAAGGAGGCCTGACACGTCTCTCTGCTGAAACCAGGATCTGAAAAAAGGCCGAACCCCCTTGGGGTCCTGCTTTTAACTCTTTGTGTCCTCAGAGGCGTGTCCAAACCTCTGAGTGACCAATCCAGGTGCCAGCAGAAAAGCTGATCACTGATTGGACTGCCCACATCCCCCTGGAAAAATTCACCTCCCCCGCAACCACGACAGCCCAGAAAGCCGATTGTATCCTGGGCTGCATCAAAAGAGGAGTGGCCAAGAAGTTGAGTTATTCTGCCTTTCTGATCCACTGTGATGAGATCCACTCCTGCATGGCTGTCCAGCTCTGGGATCCTCAGCACAGGAAAGACATGAACCTGTTAGAGCAAGTCCATAGCAGATCTACCAAAAGCATTGAGGGCTGGAGCACTTCTCCTGGGAAGACAGACTGAGAGAGCTTGGATTGTTCATCCAGGGGAAGAGACAGCTCCAGTGAGACCTTGTTGCAGCCTGTCAGTAACTAAAGGAGGCCTACAAGTAATATGGGGACAAAGCTTCTAGCAGAATCTTTTGTGGTAGGACAAGGAGTGATAGTTTTAAACTGAAAGAGGGTCAACTTACATTAGACATACGTTTTTACGATGAGGATGATAAAACACTGACACAGGTTGTCCAGAGAGCTAGTAAATACCTCACACTTGGCAATATTCAGGGTCAGGTTGGTCAGGGGTCTGACCAACCTGATCTAGTTGAAAATGTCCCTGCTAACTGTAGAAGTTTTGGACTTCATGATCTCTGGAGGCCCATTCCAACACAAACAACTCTATGATTCTGTGATTTGTCTACCTATAGATATTTGCACACAGTGCATTGGTAAAATCAAGGGTATGTTAAATGAGGTTATTTTCAGGTAATGTGCTTTCTTGATATTATGCCATAGTAAATCAAAGATTGGTTTAGATCATATCCATGGATGCCAGCATGCATTAAAAAAAATTGGGGGTGGCTGGATTATATCACCAAATCCTATTTAACATTTCTAGAAGATGGGAGGATGTTGGGGTATAGGGTTTTTCATTTTGCTTCTTTCCGTCAACTTTGTTCCATCTGTCGCTAAGAAATCATAACAACTGGTACTTAGGAGAGACAAAAGAAGCTGCCAAGCTCAGGGGAGGAGCGCACCTGGCTGCACTTCTTTTATCTGAGGAGTTTCTCTTGGAGCAGCAGAAATACCTCAAGATTTGGGCTTAGAGAAGGGGCTGGGCACAGCTCCTGGCTCTCTTCTCTGTCAGCTTTGGAGTGGGAGACAGGCTGCAGCTGCTGTGGGGAGAATTCACCACCACTGTGGGGCTCCATCTCCTGCTGTTTTCTTCTACCATGAGTGGAGCTCTGCTCGTAAGAGCTGCCATTACACTGGGATCTTATTAACACACTACCTCACTAAAAAAAGAACTTTCACCATCTGCTCGGGTGCCTCAGGGAAAACCCTGGGACCCCGAGCCCCTTCTCCCTCCAAGGGAGCCTCTCCCAGCTGTGTTCGGAGCTGGGCTGCCACTGCCCAACCCTGCATTCCTCTGCCACAGCTCAGGGGTTTTGCCACACTGGAGCTCAGCACTTCCTCCTGCCGGGACACCGCGCGGTTCCAGCTACAGCTGTGGAGTTCCTGCTGCCTCTTGCTCGCTGCCCCGGGCGAGCCCGTCCTGACTCCGTTCCAGCCGCTGCTCCGAGGTTCCCCCTTGGACCCATTTTTGCCATCCCGTCCGCCATTACCGCGTGAGGGCGCCGCGCCACAGCGCCCCCTGCAGGCGCGGGGCAGTCCCCGCCATGGCCCCGCCCACCGGGAGCCAGCAGCGCCCCCTGCCGGCCGCGGGCGGAACTGCACCGGGGGAAAGCGCCTCGAGAGCGGGAAGAGCCTGCGCTGGGTTTGCTGCTGTTCGCTGCGTTGGCATCGCCGTCGGGTGTTTGCCTGGTTATACATACACACACTAGTGAAGAACTGGTATGCCTTGTCCCATGGCATCGCCTGAAAGCCCCCTGCTTCAAAGTTTTAATGATTTGGAGGAAAGGAGGTCATATTCTCCCTTCCAAGGGAGGTTCCTGCCTTCCTTGGCAAACACCTGCCTTTCAAACCAAGGCAGAGGGCATCAACACTCTTAATAAAGAAAACCTTGGACAGTGAGAGGTGATTTCTTAACCTTGGCTTACTCGGTTGATATCTCTGGTGAACTTAGATCATGCCATTTACTTTATTGTGTTTATCACTCCCCTGACTTCCCATCTGCTTGTGTTTCTTTTATCACACTTATTTCAGTCATTGTTTGTTCTATGCTGAGACAAAAATTTAAAAGAAAAATTATTTGTAAAGAATGGGCAAGTTATATTTGTAAAAAAGTGTATTTAATAATTTCTAATATTTATCAGTTCACAGCTGTTCACTTTCATATACTATCTTAGATGCTAGTTGCAATGAATTAGCTATCAAAAAGTAGAAATTCACTTTGCACTGCCATTATACAAAACTGCAGGCTACCTTTTATTAAGAGAAAATAAATTCAAATCTCTATGGGTGAAACACATCTCAGTAGCCTTTGGACCCCTGTAACAGAAACATAAGATACACAGAAAGCTTTGGTGTCTCCATTACCAGAAGTCAAATAATGACCATTTAGTGGGATTCTATCATATTACAGGAAAACACCCCATGGTAACTTGAACCCACACAGGCTTTAAAAAAAAAAAAGTCATTGAAATATTAGTCCATTTTTATTGTTTATGTGTTGACTTAACTCAGATTAGAAGGTCAGACTGCCCAGATAGCTTTTCACTTCTGTCTTAGTGAAAGATAAATACTTTAATTTTCTCACTAATATTTTCAGTTGCATGACCTGATGGAATAGCAGCAGGCTGTCCAGCTCTCTCCTTAGCATTGCCTCTACATTATATTAATTTCCTGGTCATTTCCTGGTGAACATTTACTGTGTCACTTAACTCTCCTGTCTTTTCAGTTTCTCACGCATAGTATTTTTTAAACGCAGGATGGTCACAACTTTTTTGTCTGAATGGTGGGCGATAGTGGATCTTTCCCATCCCCCAGTTACAGCAGTAATACCAAAAGTGCTAGGCTGTGTTCAGGGACTGTCATTTCAGCTGTAAATACCTTCTGCAATTCAGGCAGTTCAAAGACTACTGGGATAAAGAAAAAGTGCTTGGATTTCTAATGCACTGTAGCAAAAAACCTTTGGATTTTTTTTAATCTATCTGAGGCATTCCTGTAATGTCTTTTTCTGCTATGTACAATATACATGCCACAGAGAAACTGCATGTATTATTATCACAAAAGCAGGCCTTTTAGTTATACACAGCCGTAAAACACAGGCATGATTGCAGGGACTTAATTTCTGATATAAATAACACACATTAGAGAGTTTGGCTAAAGACATGTTAATTTCTTAGCAATAACAATCCCCTTGAAGATATGACCACAGTGGAAAATGTAAAGCAAAAAGCTTGTCTTTTCATTTACATGAATATAACAAAGCCTTTTCCTTTTCATCATCTTTTGTATGCAGTGTTTTTCTTTGAGGCTTGCTAGGTTCTTTGAACAGATACCAGTTTTATTAGCACATACTAATCCAACTGCACATCAGTGTTTTGTGGGGTTATCTACAGCAATCACACAGAATGTTTGGGGTTAACAAGGTGTTTTGTGCATGTAACATTGCATTGCATATTTCAAGGTATCTCTTCTGTATGCTTCTTAGATGGCAATGGATGAGTTAAAAAAGAAACAGCTGAAAAGTGAAAGAATTAAATACAAACCCATCTTTTCTCACCTAGAAAAACGTTTCCAAGGAAGAAGAGGTTTATTTCTAGGCCAAAATGATGTTCACACCATGTTTGCTTGGAAACATCTTGCTCTTTCAATGGCATGCTTTGGTTGGTAAACAACTATTAAAATTCTGAGCAGATCTGCATAGCTTGCAGGAAAACCTCTCAAAACAGCTGCAGCCTCCTTTCAACAGATGGGAATTAATAATAGCCTTTGTTCTCCAGGCTTTTCCATTTTTACCCACAAAATGGGGTGAAAGTTGCTTTTCCTAGACCATTGGTGGCCACAGGAGCATGACTACTCCTAGAATGGGAGCTGTGGGTTGTGGATGAGCACTGGAGGGTGTGCATGGCACCAACTTCTCTTCCCTCTCCTCGTTGCTGGCCACTGCAGATAACAATGCTGAATCCAGCTGGTACAGTGACAATAGATCTGGTCTCACATCTTACCTCCTCTAGTTTCTCCTCTCAGTGGGGTGAACCCATTAAGGATGCTTTTGGTGCCTGCTCTCTCTCCAGGAGATGTGTTTGGGATGAAGAGTACAGCTTGATGCATGGCAGAAGTACCACAACAGGTTTGGAGATTTCTAGCAATGATGATGGTGCATCATCAGAATGGATGAAAGGCTCATCTCTGCTGGCAGAGAGAAGCTGACAAGTGGTGTGAGGCATTCCTGAGTCCCGGGCAAGGAATCAGGTGCCTGCACCGGTGAGGCATATTGGCCTGTGCCAGTGGATTAGTGGAAGGTAGCTTCTCTTTATTGCCCCATGTGTTGGTTTGGAAAGACAGATATCTGTCAGGGAAAACTCGAGTATCCCTTGGAATGCAAAATGTAAAAACCCCCTCCCTTCAAATTATTACAATTTTGCAATTAGGAGCTTTCAGGCAAAAATACGGGAATAGGAATAACAGTTGCTTACTAGGAATATTAAAAAATACAAATGCAGTAGTACAAAGACAAACCAAAAAAACCCAAAAAACCCAAAACAAAACAAACAATTCCCCCCCCCAAACAAGCAAACAAACAAAAGTCCTAGAAAACCTAGAAAAATTCAGAGATACGACCTGACACCCTGTTGTCAGGGTGTTGGAAGCAGTCCAAATAAGTCTTCCTGGAGTAACAGATGTTCTTCTGTGAAGAAGAGATGATCCTGTAAGGGGAAAAAAAAAAAAAAAAAGTCCAGTGCTGGCAAGATGGGTCCAGTCTTCCTCTGAGGATTCAGTAGAAAACCGGCTGCATTAGTGCTTGGGATTGCAGGTTTTATGCTGGTGGAAAGGCTTTGGCTTCTCCCACTGAATGGAGCATCTCACAATGGAATGAAGTGATGTTGTCAGTCATGTGAGAGGCCTTAAATGGCCCATTCACAGGTGATGTCCCTTGGAAAAGGATGGGTAGAGGAAGAGATGAGAAGGCACTGCCTTATCTGGTGTTATCAGGTGTCCCATTAACAGAAGGCATTTGCCCTCTTCCCCCCTAGAATTACAAGAGATAAAGAACAGTATCTCCCAATCGGTTTCAACAGATGAAAACAGAATACACATTTTTGCTTACATTTTCCAACCCAAGACAGCCAGAATGTATTGTTTTCACTGACAGAGTAATAAGTTTCTGCTAAAATGTCTGGCTAGGACCTTTACCCTCTGTTTGATAATTCTGCACTGGAACTTTGGTCTCTTATTGTGGAGGAATTGCCAGGTATGTGTCTTGCTTCCCAAAAGTCCTTTTAATAAGGCCTAGAGGCTGAGCTGGGTCAAAGCCTCAAACACCTGGAGTCACCCCCATCCATCCCTGCTGTCTTTACCCTCGTGCAGGAGTCCTGTGGGCTGGGACCCGAGTGCTGTAGCAGCCGGCAGCCCCTCGGAGATGTCTCCAGGCAGCACTGCCCCTCGAGACCGCACGGCATCGAAGACAAGAGAGAAGTATGTGAGATGCAGAGACAAAATGTTCTTGGCTCCCCGAGGAAATGAGAACCTGCCAAAAATCCCTGGGAGACCACAGCGTGCTGCAAAATCTTCCCGTTCAGTGGCACTTTCCCACCCTCCCTGCCTGTACGAGAGGATAAACAAGCACAGCTCGGAGAAGGCTGGGGCGACATGAGACCTCGAGGGGTCTCCTGCCGGCGGGTGGGGGGCAGAGAGAGGCAGGGGAGTGTTCCTCAGCAGCAGCTCCCGCAGAACCCTCAGAGCCCGCAGAGCCCGCAGAGTCCTCAGAGCCCTCAGAATCCTCAGAATCCTCAGAGCCCTCAGAGCCCGCAGAATCCTCAGAGCTCACAGAGCCCGCAGAGTCCTCAGAGCCCTAAGAATCCTCGGAGCCCGCAGAACCCTCAGAGCCCTCAGAGCCCGCAGAGCCCTCAGAACCCGCAGAGCCCGCAGAGCCCGCAGAGCCCGCAGAGCCCGCAGAGCCCGCAGAGCCCGCAGAGCCCGCAGCCCGTGCCGCAGCCCCGCCGCAGCGCCCGCCGCGCCGCCGCCCGCCGTTAGAGGGCGCTCCGCCGCCGCCTGTGGCCGGCGCGGCCCCCGGGCCCCGGCGCTCCCGCGGGTGCCGCTGCCGGGCCGGCCCCTGCCCGCTGCAGCGGGAACAGCTGCGCCCGGCCGGGTAACGGGCTCGGCCAATTGCTCCGTTAGGTGCGTTAAGTATTGCTAATTTGCCTCTACCGCTGTGTAATTTCCGTTTGGGAACCTAAAAGTGGTGCTTCAGTATTGTGATTCCCCCTACTCTCTGGTTTTAATACAGAACAAATCTCTATTGCTGACTAGTAGAATCTGCAGAACACATCCGTGAATGACAATTTTTCTGTAGTATAAGCTGCAGAGGTCTGATGAATTTCTTTCACTCTGACATTTGATTCAAGAAGGAGAACATATTTCTCAATCCTTTTTAATTTCAGTAATTTCCTTGCATTGTTTGGAATTGTTTAGGCCTTGTAATTTTTTATGTACATGTTGATTATGTGTTGTGTGCCTCAAAATCTTTTTACTCCAACTATTGTAAGATGTCCAACTGCACAAGGATATGAGGTTCTAACTCAAATGGAAGTATTAGAAGTGTTGCAGAGAAACAAGAGGAAATTTTCTGCATAGTAAAATCTCAAAGACACTAAATTTTCGGGCTTTTTTATTTTCTTTGCCTACTGCTGCTCTGATAGCATACTATTCCTCATTAAAAAAAAAAAAAAGCCATAGGTTGTAAGAATTACTGCCATATATATCTGCTCTTTTTTCTCTTTCATAGGGAGATGAAAGCAGGAAGCTACTTCTACTGTTTGATGACAAGTGGATTGAACTATCAATTTAAGGACAATAGGAAACATATTTATGTGGCAGCATGACATCTCCTAACATCTAACAAAATTAGGTGTGGTCTGGACTAGAGAGGGATGCATCCTGTATTATTATTAGAAGGCAGCCATCTCCAGTTTTTGTTACTAGCATTTGATGTTTTGCAGCAGCTAAGGAAAGAATGCAGTGTTAGACTTGCAGTGTTTTGGGAATGCAAACCTAGTTCTCAGGTAAAACTGGTTTTGCGTATTGTCTTATGGGCAGCAAGGCACCAAGTTACCCAAAAAAGTAAATTCCAGTTATCCTCCAAATGCCAAAGTTTCCAAGGGATTGGCAGGGGGGCAGTAAGCAATTCAGACTGATCACCATCAACAACCATGTAGGACTGCTGCTGCTCTTTTCTGATGACTCACATAATAGCATTGTTTGGTTCCATTTTATAGAGTGAACAAACATTGCCTCAGTGAAAGGAAAAAGGAAACAGAAGCAAACTGATAATGACTGTACTTTCTAAAGGAAAAAAAGTCAAGATGTCTTTCAAGGATGACTCCTCTTTGGGTACATTCGTTGAGATGCAATCAGTTAGTGGATCTGAAGTGCACTCAAGATAAATTTAATATAAGTTCATATCAGACCTCAATTTTTTTTCCAAATTTGTAAACATTAGTCAGAGTTTAGAGACATCATGTAGCTACCTGAGTCATAAATTAGGCAGAAGTCAAAGAAATAAAGCTAAAATATCTGCAAATTCTATCGCAAATTCACATCACTGGAAGTATGTATACAGTTTCCTTGTAATCAGTTTACCAAAGGGAGAAACATATATATGGAAATAAAAGAGAAGTTAAATTTTTCTGAGACAGGAAGACTATTAGTTTACTGGGGTACATATTCATATTAATTTTATTGCAACTCATTATATGCAAAGATATTCATACAATGGTTGCTGCGCAGAACATATCTGTATATAGCTTGTCAGGGACTTACAGTTCTGATAACTGTTGTAAGACATCTGCTTTGCTTTACTGGAAAAGTCTGTTCACATTTCAAGGAAAAGTCCCAGAAGAAATGGTGAAAGAAGGAAAAAGTGTATTTTTGTGTGTGTGTGTGTTTTCTGTTCTTCCTTAAAACTAAAGAGAATAGTAAAACATTTCCAAAAGGTTACACTAGAAAGAATTTTATCATAAGATGGAAAATTGAGTCTTGTGTTTCAGGATCAAGAATAAAAAAATCAAATAACCTGAACCAGTGAATGGTTTGGGGCAGTACAGAAGTCCATGTGTATAGAGTAATTATGCAGCTGATGATTTCAGAGAAAAGAAGACAGAGCAAAGTGGATTGCTCTCTCAGACACATGAGAACAAATAGAAACATTTTATCAGTATTCTGGGGAAAGAGAATTATTGGTAGGAAGTCCATCTGTTAATAAATTGGGAGAGAGGTTATATTAAAAAAGGCTCAGCATGGTTGAAACACTGAACTTGCTTTGCTTTCATCTGAAAAAAAATGTATAAAGTGCTTTAAAAACCCCAGTAAATGCAAAAAGGAATAAACTGGAAAAAAAATTTAAAATCTAGACGTATACAGGTCATCTGGATGATCCTTAGGTGTTAAAGATACCGTTTTCCTGAATCATTGTCTTCCATTTACAACTATTTGAATACAGTGGGCCACTGTGGAAATGCAGAAAGATGGAAGGAAAGGAAATATCAGATTTCTTTTCTGAAATAAGAAGCAGACCAATTCCAAAATTCTATCCAGATCTGCAAGTCCCAGCCCTCCCCAAAAGGTAGAGCCCACAGGAAAACCTCCCTCCTTTATCCTATTATGTCTCTCTCAGCTCAAGGGTGCACCTCAGCTCCTCAAGGCCAAATTTATCTTAAATTATACATATCTTAGGTGTAAGTGCTTACTTGGATCTGCACCCCTGAGAAGCAAATTTCTGAATATTTCTGATTATTCAGACTCTTGGCAATGGAAAATGAACATGCAGATACACAGGAGATGCTGGAGAAAGAGATGAATGAGATATAAATACTATTTTCCTTGATATTAAACATCCAAGATTAGCACAGCAAAATGCAGATTATCTGAAAACTCATAGAGTGAAAATATATTAGTGCAGCACATCACAGTTTCAAAAGTAAAGCCAAAAATCTGCAGCAGTATTAAAAAAATACAAAAATAACCCTATTCCTCAGGCAGGATGCTATTGATTTTGTCTTTTGTATACTGAATAAACTGGGGAGGTACAAAAGAAATAATGAGATTCATTTGCTATTTTTAATATGCAGCAATGAATTTTAGTCCCTAAAGTGCCCCAGCGGGTGTAGATGTGATTGTGGAATAAAGAGATGCATGGAAATTCAAAATGATGAACAGCTCAACAAAAACTTGCAATCTACTGGCATTATGAAGAATATCAGTATATTATTAATTGTGGTAATTTTTTTCATTTTGAGAGAGAGCTCTTCTCTTTGGGGAATGTAAATATACTCACTGCAGCTTTATTAAAGGGTTTTCATAAACTAAGTTTCATTAAAGGGAAGATCTGCAGCATTTCATCATGCCTCTAATGTCTGATTTGGACAGATCAGCTCCTTGATCTAAGCTTCTGATACTTGTGTAGCCCTGATTCAGGGAAGCATTTATATTCAGAAGCAGCCCTTAGTATCAAACACAGACACAAGCGATTTTCTAAATGGGAAAGGCCTCAAAGACATATTGAAATTCTTGCTTGGCTCAGGAGTTGCTTGCTGTCTTTTATGATGCTGTGAAACAGAAACAAATGTGACGATTACTGAAGTATGAGCTGTGAACGGCAGCCGTTCCAGCTGGAGAGCCCTTCTCTACCAGCTTCTGACTGCCCTTGAATAGCCTGATCCTAAAGTAACTGGGACCATGCTTTTACTAGGTTAATTTATTTTTCTTCCTTCAAGTTCTAGCAGTACATAAAAAAACCCCAATAAAAAAAAAAAAAAAAAAAAAAAAAAAAAAAAAAAAAAAAAAAAAAAAAAAAACCAAACAGAAAACTCACAACCAAAACCAAGGCCATATATACAAATGTTGAGCTCTTGAGTAAGAAGGAGTATCTGTGTGTCTGACCTGGAAGAAATTATGTCTTGTGGGAATAACACTGTTTTGTGTGAGGAGGCTTTTATCTGTTAGTGCTTTACTCCCATGGAATAACTCAGATGATATTTGCAGAGCAAGATTTCCTGCCTGGAAATTCAAAACTCCCTTTCTTCACTACAATACAGGGTGAGACAAAAAGAGCTCTTTCTGGAGAATCAGGCTGGAGTCTGCCAAGGAGCACCCCAAAGCAGGGAGGTTTGACCAGTATGGGACATGGGGCGGTACAGGGACATCTATGTGTGGTGCATGGAGTTGCCCCACTGCTGAAGACCCACAGTGAAGGGAAGCACTTCTGCTTCTGCCTTTCCATTTTCTCTTATCTTGTCATCTCCTTCTCTCCTCAAAGTGTTTCTCCCTCAGCCCCCACAGCGCCACAGGAAACCTCACCCACTCTACTTATTTTTGCCTGTTGGCATGTGGGCAGGTATACCTGCCCTGTGTGTTTGAGCTCAGTGCTGCATCATGGAGCAAGCACTTTTGTTCAGAGCTCTTTTTAAAGCTATTAAAATTAAAAAGAAAAAATAAAAAAAGAAAAAGAAAGGAAAAAAAAAAAAAAAAGAAAAACGTACCCTGAAGCCTGAATAGCAGCATTTCTATCATCTGTTGTCATGACACACAGCTGACGTGGGAACACGGCAATAAGGCTGACTGCTATATGGGTTCAATTTTGGTGCAGAAATTTGCTAGAAGAAGCTTTCAAAAATATCTCTGGGTGGGAGGAAAACAGGTGGGTGCTGGTTATGTGTATGAAGCAGGAGGAAATAGTTGTCAATCTTACCTAAGCATTACTTTGCATCCATCAGCCCTTTGGTACCCTCACTACTCAACAGGGGAAATAAATGATACTGTCTCTCTCTGCTCCTCTCCTGTTATCTCTGGAGAAGGTTCTGGTGAGCCACAGAGTGCAGGGAAACTGAGCATGGGATGACCAAACAGAACCATGGTTTTCTTGGTCATGCAATTTTGGTAAAGATATCTGCAGCAAGGTGATCACACATCAGCCATTGGAGGCAAGTGACAGTGAGGTCCACTCAGGACATACTTCTGGGCTAGTGTCACCTAAAATGACAACTGAACTGGAGATGGTTGATGAGTAGTGTATGGTCTGTAGGGACTCCTGGGCTAAACCCATTTTCTGTGGTTGTTCATGTAGGTGAGTGAGTGGACTCAGTTCAGCCTGTTTTTCAAGGGGTACATTCATCACTCTGTTCCTATGCCACATACACTCTTTTGTTTCAAAAAAAGTGAGAGAGTGTAGGTGTTCAGAACCATTCTCTAAAAATTGCTCTTCTAACCCGTTTCTAGCTCATTTTCTTTTACCGCAATTACCCTTTATTAGTAGATTTCTCATCTGTTAGTCATCTTGACTAATGACTTTACTCATCTATACTAGTTTACTCACCCATTTCAATACTTTCCTAGATCACAGGGACATTCTGTGACTTAATTAAATAACCAATTAGAAGCTCAGAGGTCTTTGAATGAAAACCATGATGTTTTGTAAGAGCAAAATACTATGATTACATGACTGAAGAACATAATTAATGTAGGGACTTTTCTTCTTCACGTTTGGTGTTTGGACATCCATTATACCATGGTGGCAAAACTGGAACCCTCAGCACTGAAAAATTTGAAAGAGGACATTCACACTGTCAAGAGTTGGTGGTCTGTACTGAGATTGAGGCAGAGGAAGAAAAGGAAGAGAGAAGGTCCACTGGAGTGCAAGGATGTTTAAGCTGTATGAGCGGAGTAATTCAGAGTACCTCTTACAGAGAAAAGCTTGCACCTATTGTAGCCATAAAGCCAAGGGAACCATATCATTTTATTTTATCCCCTTTTCATTGTGTTTCAATGCAATTTGAAAATCTGGCTTTTCCCATACCAATGCCTCTGTTTACCCAATGCGTGAAATTCTCTCTTCTGCAGTCCCAAAGGAGAAGCCTTGTTAAGTTGAAAATTTGATAGCAATGTGTCCTTTGCATATTTACTTAGCTTTTTGGGTTTGAACCTGTCTGTCTGTACTCCTCTGATTCTCCTGCAGCTTTTAGTTTCCAGCCTCTACACGGAATATTTCATCATGTGCTCAATAACAATTGAATAGTTTTCACTTAGAATTCTAAAAATGGTTTGCCATTTCCAGAAAGTGACAGTATCAATGTTATTATCAGTCTCTTATGCAAATTGCCACCCTGTTGCTACTCACTGAAGTATCTCCTATTTCTCTGAAACCAGGCTCCAAATTCATCCACTCAGATTCTCTGGAACCCCTGACCTTTCTTCTGGAGATGGCCAAACCACTGGCAGTCACCTTGCTGCTGCATAGAGTAGATCTTAATAGTTCAAGTGGTATGAACAATCATCAGCTGGGAAATTGTTCTTGATACTCTCTCTTTGCACACGAAGAGAAACAAAGAGAATCTAGGTGGCTTGTCTGAATTCTTACACTGTCCCTTTCCCTTTCCCTTTCCCTTTCCCTTTCCCTTTCCCTTTCCCTTTCCCTTTCCCTTTCCCTTTCCCTTTCCCTTTCCCTTTCCCTTTCCCTTTCCCTTTCCCTTTCCCTTTCCCTTTCCCTTTCCCTTTCCCTTTCCCTTTCCCTTTCCCTTTCCCTTTCCCTTTCCCTCCCTTTCTCTAAAATCTAGAGGGCTAGAAAAAAAAACAAACAGTTCTGAGTTTGTCTTTGGGGAAACATAAGCATCTGGGAAAAATATAAGCTCTTGCTGAAGGGTTGATCTAGCCTCCCATGCTAAACAAAGACATTGATTTTTCCCTTCTTTTTACTTATTGCACTTCGTTTTTTTCAAGGCACCTTGAAAAGACAGCCTGGAATAACATTCTTCCTACATAAACAACTCTGTTTTTAGTAGAAATGTTGCTTTCCTTTATGTGAGTAGCAGCCATGTGCTCTCAGTCAGAGCACCCTAAGCAAGCGAGGACTCAATTACATTTTTAAGACGCACATTTTCTTTGCAGACTCTCCACTGCCTGCTCCAGTCTGAAGACAAAATGACTGCCTATCTGAAGACAGCAGATGTCTCAGAGATGTAAATGCTTACCAACCCTGAATCAAAGCCCCAGCATAGCTGAATATCCCACTGTATAGGGACAATATTGACTGTCTTTGTGTTTGTTAGCTTTCTGTGTAGGGGGTTGGAAATGCTTGTGATGTTTAAACACCTCGTTAGAGTCATTACAAGATACAGTGCAAATACAGTTATTTTTCCCTGGTAAGCAGGCGTGAAATGCACATTTGCTTATCAGAACAAAACAGTTCCTGGGGAGACCCTGATGTCTGTCAGGTGAATCATCTAATCTCCTGATTCAATGTATTGAACATGGTAAATAAATCACTTTTTGGATATGTCTAAATATACATTTCCCCGAGAGCTGTTTGAGTCTCTAAGGTAAAAAAAATCATTCTTATATAAAGACTGAAGTTTTGTTTAAAGGATGATTACCTGAAAAAAACAGTGATGTAGACATGTAGTGCACATACTAAACAGTCTTATTTCCAACATTCATCCCCGTAAAAGGGCTTATTGCCAAGCTGCATCAGCCACCTAGGATTTAATAATCTGTCATAAGATATTTCCCCCTCCTACTTAGGAGAAAAAGAAAGGCAAAAATAAAACAGATACAAATTTTGCAGTCAACAAAACTGCCATAGCTCTTAGGAATGTTTAAATTATAATATAACCTGACAAAAATAATGAAATTAAAATGCAAAACCAACCCTCTGTCCTTAATTCACCCCTTTGTGCTTTTCCTTATTATCATGCAGAGGAACAGTGCCATTTCTGCTGTGAATCTTTGAGATGCTAAGCTTCCTTGCTACATTTTCAAGATGACTTATTCTGGCTGTTAGCTACCTCCAGAGCTGTTACAGTAAGTAATCTAGTCCATCTCTGCCATACTGCAATTAATTCCTACTGCACATTTGCAAGGGCTTATCCTGCCTAATGTAAATGTCCTGTATGAGCTGGCTTTCTGTTTATCTTTGCTTTACTACTGCATTATTTTTCAGCCCCGCAATATGTTAAAAAATAGATTTAATCAGAATCTTTTCCCTGACTTTGTTAATTTTGTACTAAAAGAAGTGCTTGGTATTTCCCTGCAGCTGCACACTGCTCTTCATTGCATTTTCCTTCCCAAAAGCTGACATCTGGAAGTATTGTCCTTGGAAGGACTGCCCAGGACTCACATCTGAGAGCACTTTGCTCCCACTTTCCCATTGCAAGGCTGTTGTGCTTTGCCACCTGCTTGGGAATAACGTGTCTTCAGTTTGTCTGACTGGCTGGTCTCCTTCACTTCACAGCACCAAAAGGCTTAATGTCAAAATTCAGCCAAGGTTTACTGTGAAAGTGTTTTAAGATCAGTCATTGTCCATCTCTTCCTGTTCTTATTTTCAGCTCCCACCTTGAAGATCCTGGCTGGATTTGAAAACCCTTTGGACGACTTGACCTGAAAGCACCTGCCTTGGGTGCACATGTTTTTCTCTGAAAATAGCATTCAGGCTATTTTACCTTTCCAATCTCTTCCTGGGAAAGGTCATCTAAGGAGCCAAATCAACTTCTTCCACTGTGCCTCCTCAGCCTCAGTGGCACTGTCCCTGCCTGACCTCAGTTCTTCCCATGAAATGCATAAGACAGAACTTGCTTGTGATTAATACTGGCAGGGTCTCCACAACAGGCTGGTGCCACCATTTACAGGCTCTGAGTGAGGCATAGATGCTCAGCAAAGATTGTGCATGTCAGAATCACGTGTGGCCGTGTCAGAGCAAGACTATGAGAAACATCCTGCCTTGCCCATTTTGGTGTGTAACCACTTGTCCAGGCCACTTGTTTCTCAATAAGCAAAAGATATGTCTGCTGGCTCTCTGTGTTCTCAGTGGTTTTTACAGCCTACATGTAATTTACCCCAAGGCTGGGCAGGAAAAGAGAAGGAAGAAGGAGAGAAAGCTTTTTCAGAACTTTTATTTTCATTGATGTATGATACGTAAATTATGAAGAATGCTGGTGGGCATATAATTATTAAAAGTAGGTAGCAGTATGACTTAATACAACTAATCATCATGAAAGATGACAGGGCATCGCTGTAGAGTCCACTCTACTATTATGAAGCTAGCAATAAAGTGCAATATTTTAGTAACAGCCTTTAACATTTCCTTTATTTTATTTCCTTAACCTTTAACTGTGATGTGAAACTCAGCCAGGAAGGAACTGCTTATTAGCCTTGCTAAGTGTATTGTTCATAGCAATTGTGAACAATTTTGCTGGCATCCAGAGGGCAGATCAAGGCACAAACTGATTTTGAAGAACTGTGATTGAACAGAATCAAGCTGAAGTTCCTAAATATTGTCTGATTCTGAAAACAAGTGTCTGGAGCTCAGATTTTCTGTTGTTTATATTTACAGGGAATTTTGCTTGATTTCATTGATAGTATAAATATTTAAATGCTAAGGAGAAAAATTTATGTTATTATTAATTGTATAACGAGGAAAGGAAAATAAAAGCATTGGCCTGTCTGCCCTTACTTAGACAACTGAGTATGGATTTTTTTTCTGTTTATTCTTATATCTTTTAATGCACAGCAGACAAGAATATTTCATAAATGTTTTCTTCATAATTTACTCTTTCCAAAGAAAAGTAGCCTCATTCTGCAGGTGGCTGAACTAGAGACAGAGTCACTGCATATTTGCCTAGCATTCAGACAATGGAAGCAGGAGCCAGGCTGCTTTTCCTGACACAGATGTGGAGCAGAACAAGATTAATTTCAGAAAAGCAGTGCTAGAGAGCACAACAAGAGGGAATATCACCATTTTCCAGCCACTTCTGTTTACACTTGCATTGTGATCTGGGGCTAGTCTCTGCCTAAACAGGATTTGCAGGAAAGTTAATAAAATTTTATTTTAAATGTATTGATAAAATTGCATTACCTCACTGAGGCAACTTTTAAAAAAAATTAAAATAGGTCTTAATTCTGTTTCTTTTAATTCTCTTTGCAATATAATGTGGTTTGTCTGATCCAATTTGAATCTACACCTTAAATTAGCTCAGCTTACCTTTCCTCAGCATCTCCACATAGCCAGGACCTAATTTTGTTTTCTAAGTCTTGAAGCCATATTCTCCATGTAGGAAGGACCTAATCTTGTCTTCTAAGTCTTGAAGCCATGTTCTACCATTTCTTCTCAGTGCAGCTGGGAGATTTCTTATTTGTGCACTTTGCAGATTTCTCCCTGCCCTGCCATCACACAGTTAAGATAACCAGCTCTTAAAAAGGTCAATGATATTAACAGTTTTTGTCGATACAGAGTTACTTAAAAAAACCTGATGATTGAAAAGAAGGTGTGAAAAAACAGGCTGAGATAATAATTCACGGAGTAAAAACGATAAAATGATGGAGTAATTATAGCCTGCAAAATAAAAAAAGAAAAACCAATATGACCAGCTGTGGGACTTGTGACAGTTTTATTAAGGTGAGGGACTGAAGAGAGTGTGAATAGGGGCTTTTAAAAACTGTTTTTCTGGCATGAGGATGCGCAGGACCTGTGTTTGCACTTGGTGGCAGTGCTCTCCTGCCCTGTCAGCAGCCCTGCTGCCCGTGCTGTGCTGCTGCCTGCAGAAGACACAGAGAGTGATGTCTCTGCACAACCCAGGGCTCATAACTTGCCTAATATTGTTTTCTTAATTAATTTTAAATACTGTTCCTTTACTCTGATAGAGCTCTGCTGCTTTAGAGCTTCCACTGCTGTCTAAAGGACTCCCTAAAGAGAAAGCGAGGAAAGAAATTTCTGGAAATGGGTGAAAATGTTTGTAAGTATTGTAGGAATAGTTATCTCCATTATCAAGAGTCCCTTGAGAGTAAGGATATATGGCAGAAGGAAAACAGTTGGTAGGTCTTGGAGCCATACTTGGTATTTAATTTTTGCCTGGTAAAGCGCTGACCTTCATGGACTAGCCCTATTTTTTGCTTTCCCTCCTCCCCTTTCCTTCTCCTTTCTTTTTCCTTCTTTTCCTTCCTTTCTCCTTCCTGTTTCCCAAGCAGTCTGTACTCCTGTAAGGGAGATGCTGTACCTTCCCCACTCCTAGCTGGCACATATTGAAAGAAAGGATACACACCAGCCTACAGCAAACACCCGATGCCAAGGCATTTACTGAGGGTCCTTCAGCTCTCCAAGAGGACAGCAGAACTGGTGCTGAAAGTCAGGTTCATTGCAAGGTAAGCTGTCAGTGACAGCACCAGAAACCACAGACTGCTCTCAAATGAAGCTCTGGACCTTCTGGGATTCACAAATTTATGAGGATTGAGTGTACTAGACCTGAGATGTTGCGTCTCCTTCAACAAGACATCCATAGCACCACAGGTGTTGAGGGAGAAATAAAGTGTCCCTCAAACGCCCTGTGCCTTCTGTAATAGGAATCTTGCATTTATATAGTGTCCTGACAGACTCTGCTGGTAACAGATGGGAGTCCTCTAGGACCTCTTTGGGGTGGGCTCACTGGTGACCTTGCAGCACATAACACTGACCAACTGACAGCTCTGATCTACTCAGATAAAGTAGAATTAATGCAGTGTGATCCATTCTCACAATTTTATTATGAATTTCATATCATTAGATGTTCTTCTCAGTGCTTCAGTGTTCTTTCACATGACATTCAGAGAAGCTAATTTCTTTTCTTTTAAAGGGAATGTGTGTTTTTCCTCCTTGTGTGGAACAGATTGAAAATGTGAAAAGTAGAGGTTTTGATTGTAGGAAACAAAGTTTCCTTCCCTTTGTCCAAAAAAAAATGCAAGGTACTTTAGTGTCATGATTTTTGCAGGCCTCAGATGACCAGTAGTCAAGATTAGTGGAGTGGCCTCTGCTTCAGCTTTATAGACCCATTTTTTGCACAACAAAATGAAATGTCTGAGACTCTGCAGATATTTCCTCAAGGTACATTGCTTGGTAACCCACTGTGATGAAAAGAACTATGTAATCAGAGAGTAATAATGCTAGCATCAAACAAGAAAAGGTGGGTCAAATCTGACCATGTGTAAATACAGGAGGAAATAGGAAGCTTTGTAAAAATTAGAGAGAACCTGGAGATGTCCTTATCGAAGCAGCAGGAAAGGGAAATGAAATGGATTTTTAAATTAACTTGTCCCTGAGAAGAAGGTGAAGTTCACCAGACAAGACACAGTGACAGAGGAGAACTTTTTATTTACTCAGATTTGGACATTGGTTATGCACCATGTAAGTTCCCAGTCTATGCTAGGTCCAGAGTTTAAATTCTTTGATGTTCAAATGGGCATAAAGCACAGAAATCACCTCTACCATGATGCAAAGTGAAAGGTAAGGCTGGTGTGGTTTCTGTGGCTGCCTGGGACAGGTGGTTCAGCAGCAAATATTGTTCATGGATTTATCTATCAGCAGAGATGAGCCTCATTGCTTTTCAAGTTCAGTCGAGCTCCTGATCAGCCCAATCTTGGTAACAAAGGCTGTGAAATAATTTGTATCCTCTATTAGAGACAAACAAGCAAGAACACCACTTAAGGAAGCAATATAAATAATGAATGAGTAGAGAAATATGGCCCTTTCTGACAGAAATGATGCTGGTTTTAATTTGTGTTTATGGCACCTAAAGTAATGGGCACATGAAATATGCATGGAGAGAAAGAACCAGGAAAAAATCCCTGCAGAACCTGACCGCAATCCCCTGGACTCTGACCAAAACTTGCAATGGGAAAAATGTAATGAAGCAAAATGAAAGCTCCAGTAGGAAGAGAAAATAATAAATACAGGAAAAATACAGTGCATCTCTTTCTCTGGTGCCTGCTACACTACTAGGAAATCAAAACACTTTTTAGGAAATGAGCTCAAAGTGTAAGACTGCCTGGTGAGACAGTCTTTAGCATTTGGTATAATGAAGTCAAATCTTTATGGAGGGAAAATAGTGTTTCAATGTTGCTTGTGTATAGAAAGTCTGTTAAAAATATATGGAACCTTCTTTCAGGAGTCATGCAGAGTGGTTTTCCTCTAAATCACCATTCAAATTTTCCTCATATGTCATGACTCAGAATAAAATAAGAGTGGAGCCCATCATTGTGAATCTTCCTCTGGAAAACAGGTTTAGTTAAGTTTTTTCTTGAAAACATTTAAAAAATTTGTAAATAAGGACTAAAATTATTTTATCTTTCATAATTGAAATTACTTGTTCCTGGACTTTTTAATACCTAAAAGTTTATAGAGGTGTTAATATGTCTGAATATACTGAGTGGTGCCCTATGTTTTTCCAATTGAGGTGCTGAACAATAATGTCCCAAACACGCAGTGATCAGAGTGATTACAGGATATTGGTTTTTGTCCTAGAACAAGACTGCAAACATTGTATCTGAGCTTGACCACAGAATCTAGTTTCCTGAAGTAGCACATATGATTTTCATCTCAGGAAACAACAGGGCAGCCCTTTCAGCAATGCTTAGAATGGAATGGGATACAGGTGTTATATACTTGAATTTTAAATGTGGATTTTTCTAAATTAATTTCTCCAAAAAAAAAAAATGAAATGGTGCCATATTTTTCATAACAGGACTTCTGAATATTATAACAAGACTCCTGTACTTTGTCTTCACAACTGCCTAAAGCCATGTGGCTAGAACACTCCTGTACATGTGTAACCTACATGTCAAAATCACATCTCCAAAAGCAGCATCTTGTCCACCAAAATGTTTGTACTGGGTATGTATGGCCTGGTTTTGGTAGCAAAGCTACAGGGCTTCTGCAAAAAGCTCCTGGAAGCTTTCTCCATGCCCAGCAGACCTAATCCCTGGTAGCTCCAAAGACAGATGTTCTGCCAGCCAAGGCTGGGACAATTAGAAATGGTGGTGATGCCTTTGTGATAACAGATTTAAGAAGAAAGAAAAAAAAAGTTATTGTGCAGAGGTAATTGGGGCCAAAGAGGAGTGAGGTGAGAACATGTGAGAGAAACAACCTTGCAGACACCAAGTCAGTGCAGAGGACCATGAGGAATTGTGCCAGGTGCCAGAGCTGAGGTTCTCCTGCAGCCTGTGGGGCAGCCCATGGTGAGGCAGCTGTGCCCATGGAGGTCCATGGGGATGCAGAGATGCACCCCCATGCTGGAGCAGGTGGATGCCTAGAGAAGGTTGTGAGCCTGTGGAAGACCAGGGGCCCTGCTCCCATGCGGGAGCAGCCTGTCCTTGGAGGACTGCACCCCATGGAAGAGTGACCCAGGCTGCAGCAGTTTTGGGAGGATTGTTGCCCGTGGGATGGACTCACACTGCAGCAGGTCACTGAGAGCTGTTGCTTTTGAGATGGGCTCACATTGGAGAAATTCATGGGGAACTTTCTCCCATGGGAGGGACCCCACGGTGCAGGAGGGAAACACCTCCCCTCCCTGAGCAGTGGGAGAAGCCTTGGGTGATGAACTGACCAAAACCCCCATTCCCTGTCTCCCTGTGCTGCTGGGGAAGGAGATACAGCTGGAAAGGAGGGGAGGGGGGAGGGAGAAGGTGTTCTTAAGAGCTTATTTTACTTCTCATGTCCTGATCTGGTTTTGTCAGTAATAAATTACTTTGTATCTCTACGTTGAGCCTGTTTTGCCCCTGATGGTATTTGATGCATGATCTCTCCCAGTCCTTATCTCAACCCATGAACCCTTAGCTATTTTTTTTTATCCAGCTCTGGAGGGGATTAAGAGAGTGGCTTTGGTGGGTGCCTGGAGTCTGGCCAATGTCAACACACTACCATGTTATAGTTATTAATCCTGGAGAGGCTGTACTGAAAATTGTTAGTCACATACAAAGTGAAAGATAATAGCCTTAGACAGATGAAAGTTTACAGTAAAGAGATAAGGACCCCACTCCGTAAAAAGAACAAAGTCAGAGACAATATTTTCTAAGCGTTAGGACATCAAAGGAGTAGATGTCCTGGTTGTCAAGTATCCATCTCTGAGATGTTAGAAAAACGTCAGAGTACAATTTCTGTCCAACATGACTTTGGCACAGACAATTCTTCAGAATCGTGGCATTAACAGGCATATGGGCAGAAGATGAAGAAGGGAATAGCTTGAGGTCTCTTTCAGTTCCACTAGTTCAGTGACCTAATGAAATGACACTATTTTTTGAGGGTTTGTGGAAGTATTAAAGTTGTGGGATTGCTCTAGCAATACTCCTAAGAGTTGATAATACATCTCAGATAGAAGGGTAGTGTGATGTGCAATGTCGAGCTCACAGGGTGTACAGATGTCTTTGTAGAAATCCTTGGTATTTCTCTTCCTCCTCGATTGAAAGATTTTGTCCATGCCAAAGGAAAAATAATCAGTCAAGGGTGAGCAGAGCTGTGCTGGAAGCAAAAGAGCACAGGTGACAGAAGGGTTCAGGCCTGGACTTCACTGGGAACTTTGACTGTCCTGGCAGAGAAAAAGTGGAACAATTCCTTTGTGGGTTTTTTTGTGTGCCCAAAAATGCATTTGAGAATGGATCTATTTTTTTTTTTCTCAAAGAGGTACTTTAAATATTCACAAACTATTGGGTCAATTTTTTCAGCTGAAAGTCCTTTGCAAGTCCCATCTGAATCTGCTGAGAAGTCTGGCCACTCAAAACATGAATTTTCCAGAGAATTTGCTGAAAAGAGAAAAAAAACAGGGAGAAAGAAGGCTCTAATGACTCTAGTGACAAAAGCATTTAACTGCAAGGACTTTTCACCGATGGCAAAATAATTTACTGTTAATATCTTTGGGTCAGACCTTTACACTATACAAACTGGAATATACCATTATGTAACTCAGTCTTTCTCTTGCAATTGATGCTTCAGAGATTTTCTATGAAGTGCCTCCATTTGCACAGAAAACATAGAGGCTATGGCCATGTAAAAATGTACCAACAGGATACAGGCTGGGATCTTCAGCACAGGGAAGTCAGTCTGTATCCATGATTTAAATGGCTTATATAGGCCTCAGCTGGCATGAACTGCATTTCAGCAAGGGCAAAGGAAGAGTTCCTTCCTTTGCAAGGACTCCCAGCCAGATATTTCTCATTCTCACCTGTTCCATTCACCAAACCCAACCTGTGACATTCAGCAAGCACTGGATGACAAGCACAGTAGCTGAAAAGCCTCAGCAAGCCTAGGATTCACTGTGTAGGTAAAAGAGGACTGTGAAGAAGTGCCCTTTCCAAGAATCTGATGGAAAGCATAAACTGGCAAAACTGTTCTTTGCTCACATGCTGACTTTTCACAATGGAGCTCCTACTCAAAGGCCTTCTGAGCACAAGGCAGCATAAATGAAAATATATCAAACTACTGGCAGATATTTACATGCCCCTTAGCTGTTATTCAGAATGTTCTCTGTACAGTGACCATGGATCAGACTTTACTATGGGAAATGCATATACCATGCAAAAATATACTAGTTAGTATCTCTCGGTCTGAAAAGTTAAACAAATGTGTTAGATTTTATTGTCCAGAAAACCAAACACTGCCCCCCCAGCAGGCAGAACCATAATTTTTGTTCCACTGGGCTCTGCAGGAATCCTGAGCTTCAAGCAAACCATGAGAATTGTTTTTCAGCAGGTCCTAGGTTTACAGTAAAAGCAACAAAGCTAAGTGACAGAAAGAATAAGAGTAACTGTCACAACATGATGGACATTTTTTTTCAGAAGAAAAGTGGCTTTCTCTGTTCCAGAGCTTTTGCTTTATTCTCATCTGTGCTATAGTGCAAAATGGTAGACTCACAATAAAAGGCAGAATTCAGTGCCGTAAGGACTCTTTTACACTTGTTAGCAGCCAGTGATGAATTTGCAGAAACCTTCCACCTTCCAGACTCTTTCCAAACAGGACTAGGTTTGGGCTAGATCTACTTTGAAAATCTTTGCAGTGCTACCTTTGTTCCTTTCATGTGCATTTGAAAAAAAAGGTAATCTGTGATTCATACTGCTGGTCTGGTAAATAAGACATCCTCAAGAAGCCCTCCTATTAGACCTCTAGCTTTTCAAGTTGAACAACATCCTCAATAGTAATAAATTTCCACTGTCCCACCCAACCCTGTCGTGCATGTGTCATGCTTGACTGGAGGTCTGTCTGTTTTGTGGAGTAATCCTGCCAAGGAAGATTATAATTCTGGAGGGCTAAGATTTGTGACCTTCACATAATGTCTTAAAAATATCTGGAGTGGATTCTTGCACAAGATGAACAGGCAATGTAGTAGATTTCATACTATTTATAAAAGTCAGCTCTGCTAGGAGGGTCTGATGTCTGTAGATTCTTAAATATTAAAAGGATCACCATCTTTACATTAAAAAAAAAGGCACATATATTTTGCAAATATATTTTTTGGAAGAACTGCTTAACTAATTTTGAACTGTGCCTCAGATGAATACATTTCAGAGCAAAGCAGTAAAGCACAAAGCAGGCTTGTAAAGTGACACCACAACCCCAATTGTATCATGCACAGCTCTAAAATAAGCAGATTTTTCTTTGATAAGTCACTTAGATTATTTGAATGTTGACCAGGAAAGTGAGTCTTCATGGAAGAAATTACTTTTTCTATGCATTGTGAGGAAAAAATTTCCTAGAAACATGGGCAGGGCAAGGACTAAAATCCCTGATGAGTGTTATTTGTTATGAAATATAATGCTTTGTAGTCCTTTGGAGGAGGAATTTTCTTGCCACAAAGACTGTACTCTTTCAAGTTATTTTAATAAAAACATGTCCAAATGCATTTGTTTAGCCATTTTCTCTCCTCTTTTATGGAACAGGAAGTTTCAGAATATATGGTTTTTGAAAAGCCTATGTGGAAATTGCACTGAAAAAACATGCTTTGAAGTAATGGCATTCTTATATTTTATCATACTGAAATGCTGAAATAACAATTTGAAACACAAGGTTCACTTCCATATGTTGATTCAACACATTTTTTTTTCTTAAACATTTCATCCACTATCACAAAAATCAGAACATCACTAACCTCAGAAAATACCAGCATTGTATCACAAAATATAAAATGTCTGTGTGATCCCATTATCACTAGGAAACTGTTCCAGTGGAAAGTACTAGCCATTGTCAGAGTTCATTAAAAAATCCTTCCTATTGGCTTTAACTCTTTATTACTTGCTGGGAAAGGAAGTTTTTCTACATTACGTATTTTTTGGACCAGAGACATCACAGTTCTTGCTTCAGCTGTGTGCAGAGAAAATTGAAAATGAAAAAACATCCAGAATCTGCTGAGGTTCTGGAATCTAATGGGGAAGGCTGACCTTTTGCATGTGAGATGAATATATCACACACAGAAATTTCGGATCAGTGCCAACCCCAGCACTGATTTTTTTCAGTTGAACTGCTGGTTGGCCATGAGCTACACCAAAGCTGCCAAATTCATTTCTCAAACAGGCCCAAGTGACTGGCCCTGAGTCCATGCCACTGCAAAGATGTGAGGCGTGCATACAGCTGATTTGATCATGTCTTCTCCCTAGAAACTTGCCTGGCATTAGGCAGCTTATGACTATCAAATATTTATTATATTGTCAGAGGACAAAGCCAGAGTGGATTGATGTTTTCTGTAGCAGAACTCAACACTGTAGGCTGTTTGAGAAACAGTGAGAATTTCCTCGGCACTTCAAGGAATGGAGTTTCTCAGCCCAGTGTGTTCTTATTTTGCAAAATTCCTATTCATCTACACAAGGTTGCCAAGCCATGAAAAGATATTTGCTGTGTCTTCCACAAATTGGAAAGAGAGGTTCATCACGCAGGAGAACCACCACCACTGGCCAGGCAGTGCAGAGACAACCAGGTCTGGGAACAGGCACCAGAGATTCTCTGGATGGCCTCTGTCACTGCAGCCTCAATAGGAGGGGAAGTGACACTGGTAGGACCCAAAACATTCTGAGCCAAGGTAGAAAGGCACCTCAGCCTCTGAAGAAAGGATGCTACCACAAGTTCTGGCTTAGGGCTGGGAAGAAAAATGTTTTCTGTGATTGTCACGGTGTGATAGTACTTTTGATCCTGGGCAAGTCAGACATCAGACTGAAAGAAACAAAAAACCACAACAACCCACAACAAACAAACCACAAACAAACAAAACTCCACCCCCACATTAAATTAAGGATCAGATTGTTCCTATTTTAACTCTGTTGATTCATCCAGCCAGGTCCTTCCAACAAGATTCCTGCACAAAGAGCTTGGGGCATCTAAAGAACTAAGGGCTGGGGGTCTGGAAATGCTTAGTTAAAATTTTGGCTCTTTCACTACCTTGTGCAGTTTCCAGCTGGCTAATTCATGTTTCAGTGTCTCAGATGGCTCATCAGCAAGTCAGAGCAACATCAGTGTCCCCATAGAAGTAGTGATTGGGGAATAAAACCGTGTTCCTAAATATGTAGATTATTAACAATGAAACAGTAAACCCAAAGGAGAAAAATATGCTTATTTTTATGATGTAGTAGCTATGTAAAGGATTGTGATCTTGGCTAACAAATATAGCTCCTAGTTACTTTGTGAGGTAAGGTTTTGAATAAGTTGCAAGTTGACAGCTACTGGTTATAGTCATCTGGGTGTGTATTTGTATATCTAAAGATTATGGTAAATTACTTGTATTTGATGCCTATATTAAATGGTATTTAAGGAGTGGGTTAACTGTAATGTGCAACAAAAAAGATAGATTGTTCTGTCCATGGGCATATAACTCCAAATCTGTGGCCAGCAATTCTGAGGGGCTTTACAAAGCCATAAACAACTTAAAACTGCAGTTGAAGAGATATGATTCCTGGTCAGTGCTATGTGAAAGTTCCTGGAAGGGTTGCGAGCACTATCCCTTACTCCCGAAAAAGGGCCCATGCAGTCCTCATAGATATGAATCATGTCTAGCCTCAACAAACTTTGGGAGGGCTCGTGCCATTGGGCCAGACTTTTCCATGCAAGGGGTCTGGTTGTGTTTTTGCATTGACCTCCATGGATGCTGTATATGGCTTTGTTACCTTGCCTAATATTTCTCACAATGTAAAAAATTACCTTAAAAAAGAAGAATGGTTTTGTTTTGCAATGGAGATAGGTATAAATATTAAAAGCAGGCACAGATAAAACAATAAACATTCAAAATTGGACTTTGGATAATTCTTTGTTTTGGAATACATTCTTCCAACATATAGGGATTCAGAGATACATGACTTTCCCTTGGGATTGAAAACCAGGAGGGTTTCCACAAGTCATCTGACCACTCGGCACGGTGTATGCTATTGAAATGCTTGCCCACACTAAACTCTCAGAAAAAGTCTTCCTCTCTCTCTGACAGAGGCTGCACGGTTTTTTAGAAGAATGAAGATCTGTAGTTCCTGGGATGATTTCTGTTGCAAAGAAGTGATGGGCTGACTGGCACCTGAGCACAGGGTCATGATTTAGCATACTTGCAAGTGTGTCCCACTTAGAGGAAATGTCAGGAAAGCACATGGGCTTTATGTGTGCATTTGTTTGTCCTGAATTGCTGTTGTGATGAGTCTGGCTCTCTGTCAAGCAAATCTTCTCATCCTGACACTGAGCTGCTATTTCAAAGGCTTTTCTTGGTTTGCACAGGGGGAGTTTGGACAGGTAACCATTGTGCTACTTGCCAAAGCCCCTTCAGAGAGAGTGCCTCTGAGGTTCTTTTTTGCTGTGAGGTGAGCAGCAACAGGACCCTTGGTGTTCAAGCATGGCTTAAGGCCCAGATATTCTGGGGAAAAGTACTTGGCTGTAAGACCAGGTTACTGTAGCACAAGTGTAAAATGTCAGTTCTATAGCTTTCCTAGACATTAATGTTTTAATTTGGACTTGAAAGAACTACTTATATTTCTCAGTGTTATCATGAAATTGAAGGTATGGCAGTGTGTACCAGTATATAGATGCTACATAATAGCATAGATGGGGTAAACTGGTATAAGCTATTTACAAACAGTTGCATTTTTCTTTCTCCAGACAGAGCTGAAGACAAAAGAAATTAACAAAAGGTTCTTATGTCACTTTGTAGATTAATGCACTCCCTATACTTTTAAGAAGAGGTGATTCCAGACGAAGAAACCCTGGGTTCTTATGGTATGTCTGATAGGACTGATTTTGAGACCATGAGTGGTGTTATTTAAAAATACACTTCCCTCTCAACTCTGTAAGTATTGATTTATTTATTTACTATAGTTCCTCACACACAAGAGAACTAAGTCTGTTCCAGTGTCCATTGCATATGCTGTGTCCATTTTAAGCTAGTCTCTGCTTTTGTTTTACACACAAGTTTACAGGAGAGAAAAAGGTGGGAACACTGTTTAAAATTTTGCTGGCCAAGAAAACACTCCCATAATTCCTGTAATTAGTCTACAAACTTTGTTTACCTAAGAAACCTGCTTTATTTTCCAAACTGTGTGAATCAGAAGCCCTGAGTGTCATAGCTTAGTAATGCTTAGTAATCCAAATTTGATATCTTCTCCTGCCATGCTGAGAATCCAAAACCATATACTGCTCAGTGGCTTCCCTTTCCCCCACTTCCACCTGCAGATGGCCAGAGAGGAGAATTGGACACAAAAGCAAAAAATCATGGGCTGAGACAAGAACAATTTAAAGGAAACTGCAATGAGATAAGAAAACAAACAGTTACAGTAACAATATTAATAATAAAGGTAAAAAAAAGGTGGAGAGCCCAACCCAACGGCAGCCACACCACCCAAACTGATCCCTCCAGCTGGGACCAATGTTATCTCACCACCCCATCTGCCAGTTTTGCTCCACTGGACAAGGAACACCCGTCATTCTCAGATGTGAGAGAGAGGGTCCCTTTCCTCTAGGAATAATGTAAAATGCTATGAATAAATATCATTAGTGTCATAGCCACACCTAGACAGCTACAGGCTCTGCTCCCAACACAGCTGACCTGGACCAAAACACGAACACTAAAACAAAAAGATTTTTGACATACCCTTTGGGAGAAAACCCCAGTAAAAGTCCACATGAAGATCCACTGGGTGATAAAAAGTTCTTATTGTACGTCAGCTTGTCTTTAACAAGGACCTCTGTTTTCATGTTCAATCAGTAGATAGGAATGAGAGACTATCCCTCATTTTATGGTCTCTGTTGCAGTTTATGTTCTCTGATATAAAACCTTTGGGAAGTTAGCTCTATTCGTCACCTTAAAATGAAGAAAACTTGACAACAAGACACCTTTTCCCCATATATGGCATATAAGGAAAGGTTAGCCCATAAATGCCTTTCAGGACATAAGAGAAGGCTTCTGCATTTGCTGTTTCTGAGCTCCTTTACAGAGATTTCTGGTTTGCCTGGAAACATCACTGCTGTCACTGTAGGCAGCACATGCTGAAGTTTTTCAAGAGAGGCTGTATTTTAGAGCAGCTAGGTTCTTTTGGGATTTGACAACATTAGACTGCTAGATTTTAGTAACTTATAATTACATAACCTGTGAATTAGGAAAATAGGCAGAGGTTTTCACACTCTGTGGATGAATTTAATCACAATTTAAAAGCATTGTCAGATGAGTACAAAAAGGACTGTGCTGTATAACACTCTTCTGTCCACTCGGTATAGTTACTCTGTGTTCAGGTATTGTACCTGAGTCAGCAGTTCAAAACACTTGAACTTTCCTGTTCCACCTAAAACCAACTCCAGGTTGTTTATGGTCCAAAGGAGCCCTCCTGGCAAGGTATCTACTAGTGAAAGAGGGAAAAAAAATGGAGAAGAAAGAACAAAAGGCTTTTAACTTGCTCCGCACACAATAATGATAGAGTGCCTTCAAAGAGCACTGGGGTTTTTGAAAATCACAGGAGTGCAAAGATGTCACCCATAGATATTTGAATTATTAACATATGTTTAACCATTAAAGAAAGATATATTGATAGAATATCAATGTGATTAATTATTTAGTTACACAAAGTACAGCTTAGAAAACAAATTAAGTATTCCCCACAGTTTGGGAAAGACAAACCTTGAATAAATGCCTCATAAAAGGGTTTGTTACCACAAGGCCTGGTAATAACAGATGATCTTAGAGTATCACGGAAGATGTGTTTATATTGGTTGTATTTATTTTGGTTACAAGATGAGCCTTTATCAGTTGATCTGTGGTGAGATGGAATGGAGAAAACCACAAGGAAACAACTTTGTGCTTGAAGGGAAATGTGGCAGCTTTTCAGCTTGTGGTTTTCAAACAAATAGGTTTTTGAAAGAAGTGTGTACAGCTGGTTAAGGAAGAAAATCCACCTAGTAAATACTTCACACGTTGTTTTCTGTGTCTCTAGTACGTACCTCTGACTGTATTGCTAATGTAGATCCTCTGGTAAGGTCAGGATATCTCTCTTAGTCTTAGTCTTTGTTGACAGGAGAAAAATACTGTGCTCTTGGAACTTGTTGCTTGCTTTTTTTTTTCAGCTGTGGCAAATAAAAGCTTGAATCATTGCATATCTACTTGGTAATATACTTGTGGCTCAAATTCCTTCAGATTTTGGTTCCAATGTATGATTATTGCAGTTTCTTCAGTCATCAGTCAGCTATTCAAACAATCCAAGCAGATTTTTGATATTAAATCTGCAGAAGTACAAGAGAAATACCTTTTTTGTATGTATGGGATATTAGAAATATTGAGTTAGTAAGCATAGTTTTGGGAAAACCTCCTAAGTCTTGCTTTTATTTTATTTTATTTATAGCGGGCACTGGGCTGAGTTAGGTGCCCAATACTCAGCAGTGAGTTTCATTGACAGTCAGGCTGCGTGTGCTTCCCTACCTTTGCTGTTGGAGGACTTGCCACAGCGGGTGAGTCTTGTGTTGGTATTTTCCACGCCTAGAGACAGACAGGATAACGACTGCCAGTGTGTGCACATCTGTTTCTCCCTTGGCTGAGACAAACTGAACTAGTATCTACTCTTCCCCAGGCTCTGGGGAGGAACCTCTCTCCTAGCTGTTACCCTGAGGGCACCCTCATGGTGACTGGGAACAAAATGGCTGTCCATAGCAACCAAGGGGTCAGAGGAAGAAGAGAGTTCTAAAGTCAACTAGAATGTCTGTGGCACAAATGAGAACCAGAGAGTTTGGGTCCCTCTGAGTATAACTTCAGGAGTGAGCTGAACTGGAACATGAGTATTGAACAACACACACTTTGTTTGTGATGACTCCAAGATGGGAAAAATACTCTCAACTTTCTTTATATCACTGTACTTTTCTGATGCCAGAAAATATACTTTTGCTTCAGTGTAAAGGTGTGAAATAGTACTGAACATAGCCAACTTGAAAATTCAGCAGTAAAGTTGGTATACATGTGTAGGAAAGAAAAAGAGGAAAATGCAGGAATAATAATAAAAAAAAGTTAAAAGTAGCCAAGAATTGTGCAAATAATTCTCATTGTGCTGGAAATTAAACAGCTAAACCGTGATATGTCACATGACATCTTATCTCTATTGTGTCTGAAGAACCATATCTGAGACAGTTTTGTTGCTTTATTTGGTTTTCTTTGTTGGGTGAAGGTTTTCAGCTTGTCAGTCATGTACAAAGTATTCTGCATATGTATTAGTGTTAAAGCTTGACAATCATTCTGTAATTTGTACTGCAGTTCATTGCTTCACTTTGGCAATTGCAGTTGTCTGGCAAATGTGGGGTAGTAAACTCTGGGCTTCCTAGGAAAATCAGGCTTCAGGCTGTCTTGCAAGCAGATGTCCCGTGCATCTCACCCAGGAGAAGATGGTCGCAAAAGGTGTTTGGCTGCAATTCAAACTGTAACCATGTTACAAATGAAAAATTTGTCTTTAACCCAGTGCAGCAGAGGCAGCTCTCTGCTCAGGTCACTCTGGTCCAGAGCTCTCATAGACCTTATCCTCTGGACTTGGGGTGTAGTGACAAGGGAACAAAGGAAATTTATTCCATGGTCCTGGGGTGTGAAACGTAGGGAGGCTGTGAAAGTGGGCTTCTAGTGTTTTTGAGGGAGAGCTCTCCATCCCTTGTTTCATAATTTTAGGGAACTTGCTGAATGATTTAGTTCTAATAAGCTGTAGGGACTTCTCACGTGTAGGTCTTCTGCCAGTTAATAATACTCAGTATACTACTCTTTGCACCTGCAAAGCGCTTTACAAACATTAACTAATTAAGCCGCACAACACTCTGGGGAGGTAAGAATAAGTAAGTTATTATTGTTACGTAAGGAAGGCTCTTGGCCCTCCTCTTAGTGGAAGTCTCAGGGGAAATCCTAATCCTCCACACTGCAGCCCTTTCTGATCTTCAGTGCCACTTGTGAGTTACATTTACAGAGTGAATTAATAAATGTAGTGACACTCCCACTCCTTGTGCATCCATAAGGAAATTTTACATACTCTGCAACTGATTACTTGCCTCTTACACCAACTCTCAGTGCCAGCAGAGACAGCTTTAAGGATTGCATAAGTCTTCTGTGCCTCTTCTCCTAGGCCTCTTTCCTTCCATAGAATCCAGCACCTTGAAAGGCTGCAGTGATCACAAGTGTAATGATGATGTTCTTGAAGAAGTCAGAAGGCTTGGGGGAAAAACCCAAACAAACAACATTGTTATAAATGCTTAGCCAATCCAATTAATACAAATGAATTTTATTAATAATTTACAAAAGTAAAATTTGGAAACAAAATTTGCAAAAAAGAAAAAAGCCACAAAGTCAGTGTCGAGCCCGGGATTGCCACTGGGTGAACCTAGCTCTGGCCTCGATCACACCATAGCTTCCCTGTTCACAATTTAAGTCCCAGCAGGGCTAGTTTATGTGCAGCTTTTGGCCGGGCATTGCTTCATACTTCTTTGTCTTTTTTGACTCCTTTTCCATATTCATGTAATTCTGTCCTCAATGCTGGACAGTTGATTGGAGATGAATACTTGATTCGATTTCTGGGAATCTCGTGTTGGGATGCACACCCTGGATGATGAAGTCTAGATCCATATCAAGCAATAATTGTTGGTCGTTGTTGAGTCCATCTCCGTAGTGGGCTTATCTCCCCTCGTAGTCACCCTTCTTTCTGTTGTAAATCATGGTCCTTATACAAGTTTCAAGCAAGGGTGTTCACAATTCTTAATTCTTTTTACTTTGTTTCCAAATTCAGGTGACTGCTACCGTATTCCCCTTAAAACGTGGCTCAATTTATACCATCGATACATCATATTACATGAACATGAATGCTCAGACATTTATATTGCATGAACACAAATTACATCATATCTTACAAACATCTATAAGAATAAGATATGGGGAAAATCACATGCATTTGTAGAAAATGGAAGTTTCTACTTTAGAACCTCATGTCAGCTAATGGTAAAGATTCTGTTGATGTCAGTCATGCAGGAACAGCCTGAACAAAATCATTAAGAATTCCTGTGTTTTCAGCAATGCATGGATGTTCAGCATGGAATTTCCAGGAAAGCTAGTAGAAACTGTGTACCCAAATCCTGCTGTTGGGGGTTAGATTTGTTTCTTTTTCACTTACAGAATTTTCTCCTATAAGTTGCTAGAAGACCACATACTAGGTATTGTCTAAAACAAAAGAAGTGGCCAAAGGAGATGGCAGCACCGGGCTACACCTATTGTTTTGGGGTCTCTGGGAGTTTCCCTCAGAGAGGGGATATAACCCGAGTTTTGGGGGAAGTAAAACACAGGGTTGGAGGCAGCTTTGCTCTCCTGCTCTGGGCATTGGAGAGAGAATAGCCAGGCTGCTGCTTGCTGCAGGAGTTCACTGTTACCCCCCATCTGGTCTTGGAAAATCAACCACCACCTGCTCGTGTGCACTGGAACCCTGAGCTCGCCTCCTCCTGCCCTGCTGGGCCAGCCCTGTCCCACCGCCACTGTTCCTTCGGGGCTGCTTTGAGGCTTTCTGCTACTCTGTAGCCCAGCACTGCCCTGACCTGCCAGGACACCCCTGCCACTCCAGCTACCTCCAACAGAGCTTCTGATACCTCTCATCCACCAGCCCGGGATTTTCCACTGCTCCAGCTTGATGCTCTCCGAGTCCCAAGGGATCAGACTGCCCCGAGCTTTGTGAAACCAAAGCCCCTTGAGGTTCTTAGTTCTGTTTATTATTAATGCAGTAGTTGTTATTGTTTATTTGCCTTGTTAGACACACTAGTAAAGGACTGTTATTCCTACCCCCATACCTCTGTCTGAAAGCTCTTTAATTTTCTAAATTAGAATAATTTGGAAAGAAGGGATTTGAATTCTCCATCCCAAGGGGGGTCCTGCCCCTCCCTAGCAGACACCTGTCTTTCAAACCAGGACACCTGCACATTCAAATTGATAGCATGTTATTGAGAAAGCAATCCCCAAATACAATGTCAGTGAAACCAACATCAACCAACACTGGTTTTATCCAGCTTCCAGAAGAACTTTTCTGTAAAACTTGGACCATATTTTTAAATTGCACAGAGGCTTCTAGCAATGGCTCATTCAGGGGTGCTGTGCAGGGAGGTCTGAAAACACTCTCAGCTGTGACCAGCTAAGACTTTGGGACATGCATGTCAGAAGCAGGAAAGCATGCCCCACAGGTCACATCATTAACTTCTCTCAGGGGAACACTCTCTATGGCTCTGATGAAAACTGGCTGATGACTCCACTGAAAAAGCACATTCAAATCTCTGCTCAGCAGAGCTCCTTGTGAGGATTTGGGGCTTAACCTTTGTAGTCATAACGATGCTGTTAATATACCACACTAAAGAGGCACTTTGAAGATCTGGCAAGGGCAGTGAGAGAAAGCAGGATGGCAGCTGCTCTGTCAGTCACTTTCTTTTCTATGGGAACCAGCTGACTGTTATTATCACTTATTATTTATCATTTAAGCTAGACTTGCTACAAAAAAATTAAAAGAAACAACAACCCCAGAAAATACCTCCATGGCCAGAAAAATAGTGAAAGTGGTCTGTGGGGACTTTGGTAGCTTTCTGTGGTTTGATACATATTTAAGTTGATGGTTTTTCAATATACCACTTCCTCCTCAAACCACCTTAGCTGCCATATTAAAGTGATCAAGCTGACCACAGATTTACTAAAGAGAAATATGCAGTTCACTTAGTCTTTAAACCACATGAATATCGAAGAGGGATTTCTCCAGTTTCCAGCATTCATCTTGAAACTACTGCTTAATATTAAATCACCAGACCTCAGGCAATTTTTTCTTTTGCTCCGCCTATAAGCAGGCACTTAAAATCTCAGTCATCTCCCACTAGAAGTGAAACAAGAATGTCCTGTGCAGTAGAACACCAAGGGCAAGTTTCTAGTGAGGCTGAAGAACCTTGAAAAGGTTAACTAGTTGAAAAAAGGTGCAACATATTTGAAGATAATTTGACTTTTTGGAGATCCTTGTTTTTCAACAGCTGCTTGTGGCTACTTAAGTATGTGTTTTCAAGGGAACGAGCCTCCATGCACTTCACTGAGGCACATAATGATTTCTGTGTTTTAACTCTGTACATAGAGTTATCTTTGGTTTTGTTTGAAGGGGGTGTACATCTTCACAGATGTGTGTCTGTGTGCATTTATTTACCTAGGTGTTCTCCGCAGGGAAAACCAAAGATCAATACTCTTTAATAAAGACTCATACATATGACATTTTCTAGATGTTAAAAAAAAATGTGTAAAGATGCATTTGATTGCCATTCACAATAAGCAACAAAGTAATAGAGCACCAGTATAACCATCAGCAGCCACCACCCTAGACTTTCCCCCAAGCACTTCATGCACGGAGCCTGCTCCTTGCAAAAACCACCCTGCTCCATGCTACCCTCTGCCAGGCCCCTTCTTAAGACTCCTCTCCACTCTGACCCCTATAAAATACATGACAGGACTAAGCAAACCACTAGTATGGGGTAACAACTGTTTATTGTGCTTATCTGTGTTGGATTGCTAGGACCTTCTGCTCTTCTCATCTGATCATTACATACACCTGCTATCTATTGTGTTATGACTTAAATCAGGCCTTGGATAGATGTGTGTGGAAGGATGGAAATCAATTTGTTGTGCAGTTGTACAGTCTCTAGATGGACAGTACCCATGGACAGCACTGCAGGACAGCCAAATGCTAACAATCAATATGTCAGAGAACTGGAGAAACAAAGTGAGAAAAGAAATAATAGGCCTTTAACTTTAACTGAGGCCTCAAAAGTATTTGGAGCATATATCTCATTGCTAGGGAATGACAGCTAGCCATCAAGCAAAGGTTAGCCCAGGTGGCTCAGATGAGGCTCCTCCAAGATACATTAAGATGCTGCCATTTGGATGGTTCTGGGAGCAATACAGGAGAAAGCCTTTTTCCATGCCCAGTGAGGGATGAGATGCTCTCAGGTGTCGCTGCATGCCCCAAGATGCTGTGAGAGCACTTTGAATTGCTTTGCAAGCATGTGGCTTAGCAGAATTTGTAAAGGATACCCATCCCAGTCAGTAGAAGTTTGCCATATGTGTCTTAGCAGCATTTAAAAATTCAGTTTTGGTTTTTGCTGTTTTTTCATAAGTTCTGTCCCAAAGACCATAAGGGCAGCAATCTGCCCTCATTCTCCTGGACTTCAGGAAAATTAAGAAAGGAGATCTACAGAAGTCTTTTTGCATTAGGAAAAAATGTAATTTTTCTCCTGATGAAATATTTGTTTAGGACCCTGGTTCACTATGCGATCTTTTTATCAACCTTTCCACTTTTGTTTCCTACGTACAATCAAGTGTAAGTTTATACCTGCTCCTGCACCTCTTCCCATACATGCACCATACTTGAAGACCACATCCTTTTGCATTGTTCAACTACCTGCAAAGTCATTCTTCTTTATTTTTTGTTCTGATAAACAAAAAGCCATTCTGTCTCTCCCCCTGTCACAGTTCGGAAGTGCTTTAAACAATCACAATTTTTGTCCTGTAAGTCAAATTGTATTCTTACATGCTTGTGTACGACTTCTGTGGGTATTGCATATACATTTCTGAGGGTAGAACTTGACCCATCAACATTTTTCACCATAAGCAGCATGAGGGAAAATGAGTTTGTGTTGCAAAAGAAATTTATCTCAACACAGAGTGGGAGTATATAACACATACGCCATTGATTTTTGTGATTCAATGTTTTCACTAAGAGGATGGTAATAATCTGCACAATTAATCTTTTTCTGAAAATCACTCTTCAATCAAGATTTAAATATTTATGGGTGATCAGTGGGAATGTTTAGTTTGTAATGTCTCTGTTTCCCTTGGGAAGTGTGCTTCTGCCAGGACCTGTAACTTGCAGTCAGGCAGCATGCATACAAGGAAAGGAGGCACAGTTCATGCATGTGCTTGAATTGGAAGGATTTCCAAAACTGGCTGTTTTATTCACACTCAGAAGTCATCGTCTTTCAACATTTTCTTCACGTGAAACAGGAGTTTTAGACTTAGGTTTTAGGAGGAATGGGTATGTTTTCATGATGGACATGATGGTGACAGGGAGAAAAATAAGTTGAGATGAACCCTCCAAGGTAACCAGTTAACTATGAGTGGGAAATATGAAGGCCCTGCAAAGCACCAACACTAAGATGTGGGTCTCAGTTCCTCTTCAAGGCCATATTCACAGGAAAAATGAGGTTTTAAAAATCATTTCTTGCAAAGCCTCAGCTGAAGTTACAGTACTTGGTGTTTGTGCCAGCATGGAATCCTTTGAATAAAATCTGCAAAATGAGTGCAGTGGCTGTGCTTTGGAAGAACATCATCATCATCACAGCCGAGCAACAGCCCTCAGCTCTGTATCAACATTGAAATAAAAGATTTCTTCTTTTTAAGGAGAAGAGACAATATTTTAACATGGGAGTGCTAAATGAGCAGAAGACTATGAAGACTATATTTTGACTGCTCCAGGTGAGTTCTCACAAATTATCCAGTGACTGCTTTTGGATTTGCTTTGCAGAGCTAATTCCTGGGAACTGCGACCTTCTTCCCACACTCAGCAGCCCTGAGCCCACCGTGTCAGCATCTGTATTTTCTTTCCTACCTATTTTGTGTTAAATATGGAGACAACAGTGACAGGGAAAACAGTGTTTCAACGTATGTGAATTGTGGTATTTGAGAGTTACAGTAAACTGCTATTTTAAACAAAGTAGCTCAAGGCATGGTGTGACAGAAAGAACAGGGAGATTTAAGTGCCCTTGATGAGCTGTGTAGCACACTACTCACAAAGCTAATGTCTTCTCGGTGTTATGCCAGCCAAGCTCCCTGACATTCTTAAAGCCCAAGTTGTTTGCAAGGTTATTATTAGAGATTTCTCACTTTCTGAAGCCAAGGGAGAAAAATAGCAACTGAGGTAAATGCTGCAAGGCCCCCAGACTGTGTTTTTGTTTGTGATTTATGATTCAGATGCAGACATCCTGTTCTGGTAGAAATAGCCTTGCTGGTGAGTTTGACACTGTGTTTCAAAAGGTACTTATTGAGTAGAAAGAAGCAGAAACAAGAAGCAGGTAGTTCAGCTTCTGAGGACTGAAAAACAAATCAGCCTGTCTGTGGTGTGAGGCACTCTCCCATTCCCCTGGGGAGAAAACTCTTAGTGGATTTCAGCTCCTGTGATGACAATGATGTTATTTTTCAAGCTTCTTACTGCACTGTAAATAGCATTATGCTATTTACATAACACCCAAAGTGTCTTTGAGTAGGAATACAAAAGTGGAGAAAATGCATTCCATTAGAAACAATTCCTACTATTCATTGTAAAACAGACAATGATTGCAAACAATATAACTACAGTCATTGCTACTCTCACCTGCTATTGTTTACATATTAGTTCATTTGATTTCCACCTTTTCATTGTATAATGGATGTTTAAGCCTGTTCTGGCCTTGTTATTATATGCCAGTTGCATGCCCCCGAACATGAAGAAAAATACTTATTTAAACCAGATGTAAAAGTTTTGCCCAGATCTTCACTCAGCCTTCCAGCGGTATGAGTCAAGTAAGCAGACCAGAGGTGATAACAAAGAACAAAATCTGATAGCAGTCACAGAAATCCTGTAAGCTGATGGAGAGTTATACAGTTCATTTTTAGCATAGTGGTTTTCTACAAATACACTGAAGTGGGGTAGGAGTTCTTTAGGGCAGACTGTTTATCTGTGCCGAAAGGGAAAAATGGAAAGATGAAAATCAGCTTGGGTAGTGACAAAAATATATAGCTGTATTATTTAACTCCTTATTAAATTCATTGCAATTCAAATCACTTCTGATGACACTAAATAACAACCTGAATAAACCATGAACTCTGATACGTAGTTTAAACACCAGCTGTATGATGTCCAAAGGACGGAGGAGATGATTTGAAACATTTTTCTGTCTGAATTCCTGCTATGCAGTGTAGTTTGAAATGAACCTGAAATAACAGAACTACAAAGGGAAAAACATTGCTATGGCAACAAACTATTTCTAATTTAAGTGAGCTTGGTGTAAGAAAAGAAGCAACAGTGTGATTGAAACAGAAACAGACTTTGCAAAATTAATTAAATAATGCAATAACTAATTAAAAATGAAACAATAATTAACCCTTTACCTGTAATAATTTAGCATATCCACCTATAACTCTCTATTCTCTTGTATTTTCTGAACTTACAGAAACATAGAACAACATTTTATGGCTTTAGAAACTAAGAGAGAAGTTAATTGAGTCCATCACAGGAGAGACATAGGAGTCCCTAAACAAAACTAAGTGCAGAATATGCATGATTCAGGATGTAAGGTCAAGATTACATACAGCTGGTGTTAGGCATGAAATTAGGAGCCCAAATCAGGAGTCATTATTGGCAGAAGCTATCTCCACATTCAGTGAAGTCCAGTAGGGTAGTATACCCATTACATCTTCAGCTGAATTGTCAAGAGCCTATTTTTCAAGCCATGATCTCTCTGATTTTCAGGGAGCACAACAGGACTGATTTCCTAGTCAGCTATCTCAATTAGAACAGGAACCAAGATCAAAGGTCTTAATTCATTAAAGCTCTAGTGATTAATAGGAACCATAAAACTGTACTTCAACACAAATTAATGCCACTCATTTACCATCCTCCAAGCTGCAATGATGATTTCCCTGACTTCAGGTTAACTACAAGCAACAGTGTCTGCTTTTCTTCTTCCTTGTTGGAAGATAATAAAGGATAAAATTAAGACTCTTCATCTGATAACCAAGAATTTTCTTGTTGCTAGTATAATGGAAGAAGGTAAAAACAAACTCCTTTTGTCTCCCCAAAACTCTTTACAGGCAGATGGCTTGGCTGCCCTGTTGGTTTTTTGTGGTGGTTTTGGTTTTTTTGGGGGTTTTTTTTTTGTTTGTTTGTTTTTGTTTTGTTTTTGTGGGTTTTTTTTGTTGTTGTTGTTGTTATTGTAACATTTTTTAATAATTTGTTTATAATTTTTCAAAGGACAGACCATGCTCTTCGAAAAATACACTGATAAAAGTATTTTGTACTTCTATGTAATGCTTTGTCTTCCTCATGATTGTCTCAGTCACCTTTTGGGAACCCTCAGAAACAAGTCCTTAGGGTATGTATGTATGTGTATGTAGCAATGTACTGATTTGCCAAGAAGAGACATGGTATGCTCTGTATAAAGCAATGATACTGTCTGAATGAATGGACTCTGCTGCCTCTAGCCCTGCAGGAGACAAGGGGAAAGTTTTGGGAAAGTGCACTTAGGACATGTAGGTGGCCCTCATCTTGAATCCATTGCCTCTTGGAGGTCAAAGGTCCGAAAAGTCTTAGCAAGCAATGTATGACACCTTTTCAGCTTTACTCAAATGCTTCAAAAGCTTCTACTTTGCTGTTAAGGCAAACCAGATGATTCAAAGAGTTACATCTGATTAAAAAAACCCGTGATAACTTAGTTGGCCAATCAATTTCAAATAGCCTCTGCTATAAGTAAATAAATGGCAACTTATTTTCTGTTGCCACAAAACACAATTTGATTTGACTGCAGGAAAGCAGTGGCTTTTTCTATAGCGTTTGGTTTCAGTCTTTCAATTGAAGATAACTCGGGAGAGCAGAATCTTAAAAAATGTTGAAATATGATGATTTCTTCATGTTAAACTCGAACATGTTTAATACTTACTAAAAGATTAAATGGCATTTGATATCAAATTGAGTGATTCAAGCTTGCAGAAAAAGGCTTAATCTTTGGTTGTTTTGCTTCTGCAAAATAAAATGATCTCTGTAGTCAACATGATTTTTTAAAGTATGTTTACTGAGCTTTTTTGGTAGAACTGTCTTCATTACCTCTCTTTCACTATGTTTTGGGCCCGAGCTTGGTGTTTTTGTTTGCTTTTGTAGGAGAAGGTTTCAATCAACTTGCAGTAATTTTGTTTGCCTCACAGCTGGACACTCCAAGAAGATGTAATTATATTTACTGTGTGAGTCCTGTGACAGACTTTCTTAAGTAAATATACTGTTTTGAAATCATTAAGATTTTTATGCAGAGTATTTAATTTATGTAGTATAATTGATTTTTAGAGTTAGAAAGCATAGTCCTTCCCTGATCAGACCTTCTCTGGTTATCTTAAAATTCCATTCAGTCATTCCTTCATTATGCCCAATCACTAATGAGTAGAGGTGGAATAAACCCTTTAAACAGATACCAAATCTTAATAAAAAGAGATTGCTGTGTGTTTATTTAAAACGTATTCTAAGTTTCCCAGTATACAGGTTTTGGCCATTAATACAAATCTACATTTTTCATTCTTGGATATAAATTCTTCATTTGTCTTTACGTGGTGGACTTGTTTCCCAGGACCATTTGCTATATCTTTCTGTAATATATTTTCTGTTATTTATAACTTCTCCAAATTCTGGGCCATTATAGACTTTATCTGCAGCATCATCATTCTTCCCACATCTCCATGGATTGATGCCTGCCAGACTACACAAAAAAGAAGAAAATTCTTTCCAAGGTCCTTTAATGACAGATCTGAGATTTATTGTGGATTGTGACTTATTCATTAAAGAGGTGTTGCATTGATGCATTGTGTTTGCATAGGGTAGCATTTTGAGGAATGTCTGGCTTCACAGGGAGTTATCAGTCTGCCTTCATTAATCAGATGTGTTCCAAGTTTATTGGAATCATCTGTTTGCTCCATAATTATCTTGAATTACAATTTTATTTTCAAGAGCTTGAAGACTGTAAAATATAGAATCTCTTTTCATGTTTCTGCCTTCATGAGAAGAAGACAGCAAAAGAATAGTGCATTTTAAAAGAAAAACAAGTCTGATTTCTTTTAAAGGTCTTGGTACTGGTGTCAATGGTATTAAGTTGATATTTTGAGGGTCCAGCATACTAGCTGTACTCTGGATAGATTGACATTGTTTGGAAATAATTACATTTCTGTAGGTTATATTTTGTATACTTGCCTTGCAGAAAGATATGCACTTGAAATGCACAGAGGAACACTAGAGAAAGCAATTTACTGTGAAACATCTCCCACCACAGATGATTTCAAGCTGAAATGCATCACAACTTATTTGTGTTGCTCCCACTGATGGTAATTTTTAATGCACTTCTCATGGTAAAGAAATCTTTTGAAGACAATCTTTGTTTGAGAGGAACATTCTTAAGCTGAGGGGAATGGATGATAGGAATGGTGACAAAGAGAAACATTTAAGGCACTCAATGAATTTATGAATTATGAAGAAAAATGGTCAGATAGAAATACTGTTATGTTGGCATTCCTGAAATTAAAGGTGAAATTTTCTTATTTAATTCATTACCTAACAATAGGGTATCTGGCATGCATAAAGGCTCTTCCTCTATTATTTTGCCTTAGGAGTGAAAAAAAATCATTAGCTAGTTATTGAAGATGAGCATGACTACGAGTGGAAGATGACCCTTAAACTGTTTCTTTTGGTGTCTATCTTAAAAATCATGTCCTATTTACCAAGCCAATAGCTAGCCATCTCTCTCTTAGACTGGGAGTAAGGGTAATAAACAGCACATCCCTCTTTATCTGGGATCACGGTTCAATGTTGTGCACCGTCTTATTCTGCAAAAGCAAATTCTGTAATTAAATGTTGGGGATGCAGTCTCCAAACCACATGGGTCAGGCCTTCTTTAAAACAATGAAAGGCCTTGAAGAGGCAGTGTAGGACATGGAAGGCTGATAGGAATTAATGGAGGGATGACAGACACAGTAGGAAGAAATTTGTTCAAAGTGAATATAGCACCTTTATTCCAAACTCACATCCATGTTTCTAGCTCAAGACACTCTGTTCTTTACAGAAGAACTGTTAAATAACATGGGTAACATACACAAAAGGGTGTGTTGTTTAGGAGAACACACACTGTGTTGTCTAGGAGAAACAGGAATTGTGAGAAATAGTCCCTGTGCAGTTTGAACATTCAGCATCCCACCACATTCAGAGAGCACTCAAATATCAGCGGAGGTCACTTGGCCTGACAGCTGCAGTCAATGAGAAGATTTCCTCCAAAACTACGGGTGAAGACCCCTACATATTACGGTATGATTCTCCTTAGAATTCTTTTTCACATTTTGAACACTCATCACATTGTGAAAGACCCATCAGAGACACTGTAATGTTCAACAAAAATCACAGGTTTATACAAGCTTATTCACCTATACTTAGGCTTGTAACTGACTAAACAGGAATGCAAAATATCTCTAGGTCTAGTAAAATATGGCTTGAAAATTGTTCCTGAAAATGACATCTGAGAATTTTTATGTATGCAAAGATATTTTGATTGCCTGGTGATTTAATACACCTGTGGGAATGAGTATAGTCTTTTTGGAGGTTCGTCTGATATGGTCTGTTTGAGAAACACTAGTGGCATACTTACATTTTTCTTTTTCGAGCATTCAGTTTCCATTATCTCAAATTCTCAAATTGCTTAGCTCAAATTCAGCCAAATAGCCTATCTAACCAGCACAATACTCATATTTTTATCATTTTATCCATCATTTCTCATGACAGTTGACTTTCCTGGAAAAGACGTATTTGGGATAACATCTCTGGACTTTGTTCTTCATCTCAGACCTCTGCCTTGTTCCCTTTAGAGCAGATGATTAGAATTGGTTCCACTTGAATGACCTCTTAAGAGCCACATGACCCAGTCCTTAAAACCCAACCACGTTTGACTGTCAAGTGTGACATGGTAATTTGTTCTTCCCTTCAGGAAGCTGTGACAAAGGGCAATATAGTTGTCCAAGAAATTGTCTTAAAACAGGTACTCAATTTTAAGCAGGAAGAAAAATTCTAAGAAAATATTTTTTAAATTACAAAAGGTGTCACTTTGCTGAGTGCTAGATTAGGCACTAAATTTTCAAGTGTTCTTTCAAGTCTGGGGTCATCTTACTGTACTGTTAGCCTCCCTGTTTTCGTTATGGGACTCCATTTAAAGCTATCTGAAATTTCTTCTCCTTTACATGCTTGGACTTGTTACTAAACTTGTTGAGCACAGCAGGGAGTTGTAATAAAAGCACCAAATTGAAGAGCTCTTGTGCTGTGTCTGAAGTGTCTGCTAGGGAGTGTTTCAATTCTCACTCTTTCTGGTCACATTCCCTGACAATCCAGTTATTGAATTAGATCACTTTATGAATACATATTCATGTATCAAACAGCTCAATAACTATATTCATGGATCAAACAGCTCAATAACTAATCCAACTTATAATATTCCTAAATTACTTCAATCAAGTCCAAATCTGTTACACAGACGATTTCCACCTCTGACGTATTCGGTCTAATGTGGAAGATTTTGAAAAGGATCATTTGCCTTCTATTACAGTTCATCATATTAAATCATCTTGTTCTGCTCATTAAATGAAGATGATACATATTATGTGGAATTGCCTTGGATTGCTCATTCATTGAAGGTGTCTGTCACAAAGAAGAAAATGCACATTCACACACACACACAGAGAACCATGGGAACTACCTCTTGTGGTAAGTCCTCCACAGGGAAGGAGGAAAATATAGCATGATACCATCTGTGGTAATGCATGGCATACCTCTGTCAGTCACCAAAAATAGGATGTTAGAGACCTTTATGAAGAGTCAAATGTGCTAGGAGTCACAGTCAGAAGATTAGTTCTCAGGCTGCTTGTTAAACTACCTCTTATAAAATAACCTTCACCAGATGTTGTGTCGGAGATGACAGAAGGAGGGAATCCTGGAGTATTTGAAATCAATGGCAAAATTCTCAAAAACCTTGAAGAGGCCAGGATTTCACAGGAGTGATTTTAATTATACAGAGAACATTAGTGCCTACTTCCAGATATATCTGTTTGAGCTGTTTCTACCCTAAGTTATTCCCAGAATTTTGATATAAAATTAGTGACTAGAAAACCTGAGTGGATTAGAGGATGAAGGAGCATTTACTGAAATAGCTCCCTAAACATTTTTTTGTTCCAAATGTGAAAATTGCTCATCAAAGGATTTTGGAAAATCTTAATTTTTTTACTGTTGTCATTCAATAACTGGCCATACATTAGTTTTTTATAAAGAGCATAACAATTAAAAAATCAAAGATAAGATACTAGAAGGAAAACATTCAGAAGAACAGGTAGCTAGAGCAGTGTGTTGGGCCTCACCATAATATAGATCAAGTGAAGCAGGTAAAATTATAGCTCAGGGGGTGGAAAAATGTGAAGAATGAGAGAAAATAGTAAGTTTGAACACAGAGGAAGAGACAGTCAGCTGGGTCGGCAAGTGCAACCTTGCCTGGTTGCAAGCAAGCATATCCAGCTCTATTACTCAGCAACAAAGATGTTTGTTTCTTTGTGGATGCCAAAAAAGCCCATAGTTCCTATGATCACCCATTACTAATGCTTTGGGTGAGCTATTGATTTCCTGTATGCAAATGCAAGAAGCTATCAGGAAAATTATGTAAATAAAGACACATAGAAGCAAAAAGGAAAACAGCAGAAAATCCTACTGATGTGGCACATGGCTCAGTTATCCCTGCCTATTTCCTTGTATGTAGCTGTGTACAGTCTTCTGTTTAAAATGCAGTTACTGTGTTATTGATTTCCTAAATATGTTTTTAAAAGCATTTAGGATTCGGCAATTAGTTACTGCTTAATGTAGAAAGTCAAAACAGAGCTATCGACCCAACTAATTGATCAATTTGTTCATTATTTCCTTTACATGGTTTGATGCGGACCTAGTCTGAAAGAACAAAGGAAAGAAAAGTTAGTTGGATTTTGTGATAAGTATTATATAACAGAAAATTAAGGAAAGACATTTTAATGTTGAAAGGCAAGAGTTTGGGGGTAAAAGCAATTTTCTAGTAATTGCTATTTTGTTGAAACAACCACTCAAAGGAGAATTTCACAACGGGGCAACTGAACAAATTAAAATACTGAGTTGTGTACTCAGTGAAGTATCTTTATTGCAACCAGGACAAAGCCTATGCCTTTAACTATGTTGTGAGAACATATTGATATATTGTTAATTACATCATTCTAAAGTAAAACACAGAATTATAATCATTAAATTAAAGAATCAGCTCTGATCCAGAAGCCCAAAATTGTGGACTTCAAATGGAACTAGCAAAAGTTTGGGGAAAGTATGTGTGAAAAAAAAAGAGGTATGATTCTGCAAACTCTTTTGGCCTCTTCATTTCTGAAATGAAGGTTGCTTCTGCAGCCACATGAATAGAAGGCCAGGGCCAACCTGAAGTGCCACCTCATAGGGTCACTGATACACAGACATAGGGAAGGGTGTCTGAAGATTGACCTGCTGAATCAGAGTCAGCTACAGTAGACTGCTCAGAATCACCTCCACTTTGATTTGAATTTTGTCAAGGACATAGACTTACAACCTTTCTGGTCAAATTATTCCCACTTTTTTACTTGCCTCCCCTTGTACCAGCCTCCAGGAGAGATGTTTTACAGGTTGCTCACTGCTGCATTTCCTCCCCATTGTAAAAAACATATGCAGCTGAAACATCCTGGAATTTCTCTTCAAGCTGCAGGAACTATTCCCAGTCTTCTGCTGCACTAGTGCAGCTACAAGATACATGTCCAAATTCAGGAAACTTGTCAGCTGGATCTTGCTTTCTGACCCGGTCTCCATTTAAAATCAAACAAACAAACAAATAAAAGACAAATAAACTTCACAAAATCACAAACACCGATTGTTCTGAAAAAATATGCTGCACAGTTTCTCACTGAGCAGTTGCTTTCTGCCCATGTTGACAGATTAAGGGAATAACTACAACAACCATTGCAAGTCCCAGGGTTCTTTTTTTCTGAAGATTTGTTGTTCCCAAAACATCAGAGGCAGGCAGATGTTTTACTAGAAGGCCAAATAAAATACCATAGAAAATGATTAATTAAATAATGATGAATATAGCTCACAAACTGTAACACATTAATAATGATTACAGCAAATTCTAACTAAAAACATTCTACTAACAATCACTTTAAAACAAATCTGTTGCACAGGAGACAATTCAAAGAAGCTGAATCTCCAACAACATATTTAAACAGCTGGAGAAAACTCAGGAGGTGCCAAAGATTGTTCTATTAACTGCATGCTGTCACTGGAATAAAAATTAATACAAAGGGATCAGAAACACTCAGGTTAGATGTATTGTATTAAATTGGATGTTAGAGAGTTAATTCTGTTTTCATTTTACTGGTGGAAAAGTGATGTGGTCAGTGGTGTTTGTCCACTGCAAGTAATTTTAATGGAGGGATAGAGAGAGGGCATATTAAGAAAGGCTAGAAAATCTGGGTAATTTAAAAATACTCAAGGTAAAGAGGCCTCTGAAATTCAGCCCAGAGAACTTCAGGTGAAGCCAAATGATTTTCTGAACCATTAGTTATAAACTTCAAGATTTTGTGAAGAAAACATAAAATCTCTAAGGACAAAAGAAAGTCAAATGCAGTACCTACTGTTAATAGTAGTACAGTAGTATGGGGTAGTACAGAATTATCAGGATAACTTTAATACATAGAAAATACTAAAACATGTGATTGCATAATCAATTCATTGGCACCCAGAGGAGAACGACTGGGATAAAATACTTCCAACATTGATTTGTCAAGAACATCTCCCATAAGACTAATCTTTGAGGAGGTAACTAGCCAAGCAAATAAAGAACAGCAGAAGTTTTATATATGGACTTTATTAAGACTTTTACATGGTATTGGGCCTGGTGTGCTTTTTAGTAAGTATAGAAGATATCACCACATTGGGCACAGCTGGTTGTTCTATAACATAAACACTTAGTAAATAAAAAATAATATTAATTAGTATTAGTCATTTTCCAGCTTATTCTAGGCAACCTTACATGTCTCTGCAGAGCTTGCTTCATTCACCATTTTCATTAGTGGCTTGGATTAAGGAACACTTCTAGAATTTGTGGATGATGCTGAATTGGGATAAATGATAGTGAAGAATCAATGATAAAAATTCTTAATATACTGAACCAATGGTCTGAAATTAAAGATGTTGTAGTGGTTTGAGTGTCTACCAGAACCTTACTGTGAGATAGGATTAGCAGATAAGCAAAGCAGCCTCAAATCTGAAGGATACAAATATAGTTTTATTACTAAACACTAAAAGAAGAAAATGAGAATCAAAATGAAACTTTCAAAACAGTTCTCCTCCCGGCACAAACTGTTCACTTTCCCATTAACAACATAAAGAGACAAAACCTGTGATTTTCAGCCAGGTTCACCACTTAAAATAGTCTTTCATCAGTTCTTAAGAAAAGGAGTCTCTCTTAGACCTTACATGGTGACACTGCCACAAGAAACCATCCTCTGGTAGGTCCCACGTAACAAATCTGCAGCCGCCTTGAAAAAAAACCTCTGCAAGCTGTGAATTCCTCCCATTAGCAGCTTTCCCACAACTGCACATGTGTCATGGATGCTTTGGGATGTCATTTTAAAGATAAGTAAATGCAAATGCAAAGGTTTCTCTTTATCTCATGGAACAGAGATCTCTTTTCACTTCTTCATTGGCACAGAGGGCTTCTTATCTCATCTCTCTGTTCAAACATCTCATGGGATCACAGGACCACAGCTACTAATTCAATATTCACTTAGTTAGTTACAGATACCTTTGCTCAAATCTGTATAATCTGAATAATCTGAATCTGCATAACCATCTGCCCAAAATGCATGTTTTTCCCATGGTTTAAAGAGATATTCTAATATATTACAGTTCATCACCGTGGCTCATCAGAGAAGTCCAGCCTAAACAAGGCAACTCCTCAATACTTTCACACACTTAGGACTTAACTCTCTCTCTCTTTTGAGTGACTTCCATCTCATGCAGTGTCTCTCCATGGTTCACTCTGTCCCTTTCCTCTCACTCAGAGAAGGGTTAGGGATCTGGAAGTTTCATCTGTGCAAGGAAAGAGATAGTATCTTGCCCAGGGCCTGCTCTGGTCACATAATCCCTGCCAGGCCATGGGTCTGGCTGCACGGCTGTGGGATTTCAAAACCGTGCTGATGGGGGTGCGGGGAAAAGAGCTCACACTGAGAGATCAGAGCGGCCCGGGGAAAGGGGAGTCAGGAATCTCAGTGGCCAGGATGGTAGATGCCTCCTGCCCAGCCCTGGTCTCACAGGGTGTGCCCAGCCTGGCCAGGACAGAAGCTTTAAAGTCAGCTAGGTGTTAGTAGCCGTGGCTTTCCCATTCCCCGCCGGCTGCACAGTCGCTGCCGGGCCCGGGCAGGGTTACAGCCATGGCAGAGCCAGGCCCGGGCAGGGTTACAGCCATGGCAGAGCCAGGCCCGGGCAGGGTTACAGCCATGGCAGAGCCAGGCCCGGGCAGGGTTACAGCCATGGCAGAGCCAGGCCCGGGCAGGGTTACAGCCATGGCAGAGCCAGGCCCGGGCAGGGTTACAGCCATGGCAGAGCCAGGCCGGCTGCGCACAGGCCTGGGAGGGGCCCTGGCCCAGCACGGCCAGCCTGCCGCTCCTGTTACCTCTCCAAGGCAGGGAGGAAAAGGGAAGTTTCCCAAGATTCCTCCAATATTTAACCCCGTGTGTTCACAGAGACGTATCATTTCTGTAGTGGCTATATTAGCTGTCAGTTTCAAAGCCAGCCGCTAATTGGTTTTGCTATAACTTCCTGAAAAATCGCTTCCCCATGTCAAATTATGACAGATGTAAACCAAAGGAAAAAAGGGTGTAGTATTTTGATGAGGAAGCAGGAAGTGTAGAAATGAAGAGGCTAAGTAGCTTTTTCCACCAAAACAGGCTTACGAATTACAGCTGATGCCAAACTCAACCCAAGTCAGCACTTTGATGTTGCTGAGAGAAAAGGGCAAGTCACATTTTGCAATATGCTCTCAGAAGGTCATGTGTGAGACTTTGGATGGAACTACTGTTTTCTGTGCATCATCTGGTAGATCTCAGCTAGATAAACACGTTTCATTTAAGGCATTATTTCCTGGAAATTTATGAGAAGGATTTATGAGACATTAGAGGAAACAAATGAGAAGATGAAGAGGTCTGCAAGACATTAACACTGTGCAAAACTTGAAGCAACTATTATTTTCCTAGGCTGAAAAAGTGTAACTGAAGAAGTGAATCTCGTGCAGGTCTTCCACAATATGAAAGTTTGCTAAAAATATTTGTTCACTACCCATTGGCTTTAGTTGAAACAAAAGGGATTTTGCTTCTTTGAAGAATGGTTTCTGAGAAACAATTCAAACTGTAAGAGAAAGAGGGAAACCCAGAGCATCTTAGCAGCCTGAGTTGCCTCAGTGGAAGATACTAGGTGACTGTTGTCTGTGATGATCCAGGCCACAGTCCAGGGAAAATGGGCTCTGAGAAGTCAGTCATATATTCCCCAAAGGCTGCTATGGGCATTCTATTTTTGAAAAGGAACAACTGAACAAATTGCATTTCACACTGTATCTGACTGCTCCCTGAGGAGCCCAGTGAATCCCCACTACACCTCTGCTGCCACAAGCCAATGCTTGAGAGATCAGAGGGCTTCCTGGAACTATGGTAGGCAGCCACAGGCAGTGAGCACATTGAACAGAGCAAGGTCTGGCATCAGTCGCATTCACTATTTGAATGGCCTCTCTCTGCCATGCCCATCCTACTGATCCTTTTACCACCAGATAAACCTTACCAGATTAGTAAATAAAAATTATAAAATAGGATAGCACTTCGATATTTTTATTCAGCTTCTGTTTGGTCACCTGTTGTTATCAGTAAATCTCAATAGCCAAATCAGAAGAAGCAGGAGTCATTCTGAATGCTATATAGCATGGTATAGTATGGTATAGGGAGGATATGCTCCTCATGCTGCTGAGAATGGAGATTTTACTGAACAATTTAGATACAGCTGCAGCTTTTCCAGCTGAATGCTGAATGATGGAAGAAGCCTGTGTGTTCAGAAAATGTGTCACTTTTTCAATACTAGGTGATTATATGTCAAGATGTGCATTCCACCCACAACATATTTTGCCTGTGCACTTGTATAGTGCACTTCTTCAGTTAATTGCACACCTGCTTATACAATACAGGAGAAGAAATACAAAATACATTTTGATTCATTGTAACTTAATAAATTGTTTTATTGAAATTGCCCACAATATTTTCTTTGATTTTTCAAGACATTTGAAGGAATAGCTGTTTGCATGAGGGAAATATTTGAAGATTTGTTTCTCTGTGTTTCACGCATCACATGTGATGGTATTAAGAAGGCAAGAGAAAAGAGCATGCTAGAATGATGTATCTCAGAACAAATGAAAATGAACAATGCTCTCCAGTTACAGTTTCATCTCCTTTTGTATAGACAGTTATGATATTAAGAATCATTCATCACTCATCATGTTTCTCCAGCATCAAAATGAAGATGACTGAGATAATTTTTGCCATTTCCTTCTGGAGTAAAGTAAAGATACATGCTAATAATGCTACCAATGGAAAAATAACCCATTTAGCTGAGTGCTGTTTAAGAGATTGCATTCACAACTTCTTTCATTTCACACAAATTAAACCAGTAATGATCCTTGATGGCTGATCGAGTATCTGTTGTATTCTGCCATTTGTAGGCAGATTGCAGCTTGGCTTTGAACTATTCTGTCAGTGATTTTCACTTTCTGTACCTTGGACTGATAAAAATGGTTGACAAATACTGATGTATTTCACACTGAGACTGAATTTCTGAAAATATAAAACTAAGGAACAACCTCTTAGTTCAGTAGAGGCCACAAATCCCAAGGATCTGTTACACTAACCAAGGTAATTATATCTAGCAGTCCACAGCAGGGTTATTGGTGTTATTGGCTTTGTGAAAAACAGTTCCAGATTTTAGTAGAACAAGAATTTTCTGCAGCTATGCTTATTTCTCCAGCTCTGACACCAGGTGTGCTGTGGTTCAGTGCTTCTTGGTAAGACCCCAGGAGAGGAGAAGGAGAATAAGTGCAAAGGGTCCTCTGTTTTGTCTCAGATCATTGGAGAAGTGCAATAAAATTTGATTTTAAAAGGTGAACCAAACAGAATCCAAAGCAACCAGAACAACAGACCTTTGAAAGAACAAAATGGTGCTATCACCATTGTGAAGCACAATGGTGCTTCCTACCCTGAAGGGGAAGTAGTGTGGTTCAAATCTGGCCCTGGGAGCATAAAATTGGCAGCATCTCCTACACTGTGCCATGATTTGTGTCTTTCAGGATGCATTTTTTCCAAGTTCCCCTGTGTCATGCTACTCGGAGCCATCAGCCCTCGCTAGACTCCCAGCACAGACAGGCTTTGAGGTCAGTGCAACAGTGCAGTCTGTGGTAGCACTCTCACCAGGGGAGTCCTCCCCAGCATCTCAACACTCATGATGTTTCTTGAGTCTGTCTTGTTCATCGAAGGGCTTGTGGACTGTCATACTGGGACTGATAAGCAAAGATTTTGAGCAGCTTAAGGGATTTAAAACAGCTACGACTTTTTTTAGTGACATTACAGGCCTAAAGGTTTCCTCCTTTAATGGAAGACCATTGGAAAAAAGCTATTCTTTTGAGAAGCAAATAAGTGTGACATGATATCCAGGTCTTTCTTTGTTTTGTAGTTGTGGGCTCATGCACTGTTTGTTTACTTGTTTACACTGTTGTAACTGGATATAATTCACAGCCATTCTAATGGCTGACTGTCCTGCAGTTAGGGGGGTCACCTCTGCTGCTATTCTCCTTATTGCCTGTGGGAAACTGGAGTGATCATAGTAAGAGTAAAAAATCTCTCAATACTGACTTTGTTTAGTCTTTTGTGTTTCTTTTATATTCTGCAACAGCTGAAATGCTAAGATCTATTTCAGGATATTAAATGAAACAAATAATACCATTTCATCACCCAGTCACCTTTGAGCATACCACATTACCTAATAACCAAGAAGATGGGATTAGAGCAGTGGATTTATGTAACTACAATAAGACATAACAATATCTGAGGAAACATGGGAAGGGGGAAATGAATTCAGATATAATATATTAATAGGGACTAGGGATTAATAAAATTGAACCAGATCACCATGGAGAGACTCAAACCCCAGTGATACAGTCGAAACCTCTTTCATTAATTTCTAGCTGAAATTCACAAATCCTCCAGAAAGGTGAGGGTTGAAAGATTTCCGTGCTTGTATCAGGAGAGCTGAGAAAGATATAATTTGGGGCAGATGGGAAAGTGTTGCTTTTATATTAGACTCGACCTCTGGGATATGTCTCTGTTTTCCTTCATACATGTGCAACAGATTCAAATACCTGTGGTGTGGGGTGTCAGCAGAATGAATCCCTCAGTCTCTGGGATGCTCTCCTCCTACAAGGTTTCCATGCATGATTATTCACCTCCCACTGACACCAGGTGGGTGATGAAATACAGGCCAGCCATGGACCCTGCCAGTCCAAGGGTCAGTGGGCCTTATGGCCATTTATTTATACACATCACTGAAATGATCCTGAAAAAGTTTTGGGGAAAAAAGGAAGAAATTTTTATGTCTCCCCATTTGTGTATCAAATGAAACTAAACTATTAGCATAGAGAAGTCCCACCAATATCCAGATATTCATTCTGAAGTCTGTTGGGGTGGGAAGGGAGTTGAGAAAAATCCAAGGCACATGGGGCAAGTAGATTGAGCACTTGTGGAAATGCTAAGGGAAGTCCATGCCAACAACTGTCACTTCTTTATATCTCTGTCAGTGACACAGACTGTGGGATTGAGTACACCTTCAGCAAGTTTGATGTGTGGTGTAGTTGACACACTGGAGTGAAGGGATGCCATCCAGAGGGACCTTCACAGGTTTGAGAGTTGGGTCTGTGCAAACTTCATGGAGTTCAGCAAGGCCAAGTGCAGGATTCTGCAGCAGGGTCAGGGCAATCCCAAGGAAAGGCTGGGGAGAGAATGCATCAAGACAAGCCCTGAAGAGAACTTGGGGCTGTTTGTGCATGAAAAACTCAATATGGCCCAGCAATGTGCACTCCCAGCCTAGAAAGCTGAAAGTGTCCTGGGCTGCATTCAAAGCAGTGTGACCAGCAGGATGAGGGAGGGAATCTGCCCCTCTGCTCTGCTCTGCTCTGCTCAGACCCCACCAGGAACACTGCATCCAGCTCTGGGGTCCCCAACATAAATAAATACATGGACCTGCTGGAACTGGTCCAGAGGAGACCACTAAGCTTTATCAGAGGGCTGGAGCACCTCTTCTATGAAGACAGGCTGAGAGAGTTGGGACTGTTCCACCTGGAGAAGAGAAGGCTCCAGGGAGACCTTAGTGTGGCCTTCCAGTATGTAAGGAGAACACGCAAGAAGGTTAGGAAGGGACTTTTCACATGGTCATGTAGTGATAGGACAAAGGGAAATGGCCCTAAACTGAAGGAAGGGATATTTGGATTAGATATTAGGAAATAATTCTGTACTGTGAGGGTGGTGAGGCACTGGAACAGATTGCCCAGAGAGACTGGAGACTTCCCATTCCTGGAAATGTTCAAGACCAGTCTGGACAGGGGCTCTGAGTCACTTGATCTAGTGGGAGGTGTCCCTGTCCACGGCATGGGGGTTGGAATTACACCACCTTTAGGGTGCCGTCCAACGTAAACTACCCCATGACTCTATGACTCCTTTCCCCACATTCACCTGAGCCTCAGGCTGTGGTCCCTACCTGCCCTCAAAGCCCCTGTAAGTCCTTGACTACAGCAAGTGTTCCACTTGGAGCTGCACACAGCAAAAGTTGGTAGGAGAAGCGTTTTTAAAGATATCACTCAATTTCAGAGCTATATATAGAGCACCAGCTTGTGTGCAAAAACAGACTGGAAGAGAAGGAAAACAACAAGCAAGTTGAGGGAAGGCAACTTGAAAATCACAAGTTAATTCTTTTGGTGTGAAAATTTGTGCAATCTGTCTGTTTACATATACAGGTATAATTGCACACACCCCCCTTTTCCTAATACAACTTAAATTTTTAAAAATTACAATTGAACTCTTAACATTTTTTTCCCAAAATAGCCAGTAGAATGTATTTCTTAGTCTCAGAGAAAGAAAAATAATATTAAATTTTATGAAGGCACCATTTTAATTCCTTATCTGTTTCAGTAGAAATTTTATTTATTTGGATATAAAAAATAGGCATGTCTTCTACCTGAAGATAATCTTGCTTCAAGATATATTACCTGTGAATGGAAATTTCTATATACAATTTTCTGTAAACCACAACACTATATAAGAGATATGTAAGTATTTAAGTTTCTTTTGTGTAGCTGTATAAAATAATTCACTGAATTTCTGAAATGGGATTTCTGAATTCACTGAATTTCTGAAATGGGATGGAATATTTGCTACTGACTCCAACAAAAAAAAGCAGTTTAGCCAGTGATTCTTTTTATTTATTCACTTCATTAGGCCTAAGGGTTTTTTTTATTTAATTAAAAGCAAGGACAAAAATGCTTTGACATTTACTGCAGTTCTACAGTGTTTAAATAAATTTTGAAATCGTAGTTACTGTCTATCAAATAATGAGGAACCATTTTCTTCTATAAGATTTAACATATGTGAATATAACATATACCTAAGTAACATATTGTATGTGTCAATATATGGCATTTGACCAGCAAATTTCTTGTAACTTCACCTGTCTTTTCAGAAAATGCAGTAAATTAGCTTGCCTCTATTACCTTAATTTGTACCATTCATCTTTAAATATATTTGAATCTAGAAAATGCCAATTGGCATCAGTAGAGGAATTTTCTCTTAAGTAATGAGACAGCACAGATGATCAAGATGCCTCTATATATACAGGTTGTGTCTTATGTATGTACATGTATGCATTTACATGGACACAGATATACATAAAGTTAAGGCATGTAGAAGTAAAATACATTTTGTATAAAAAACCCCTGTAGATGCATAGAGGGAACACCAATAGTGAGGCAAAAAAAGGTGAGATGATTGAAATTCAGGTGAAAAGGTCATACATTATTTTCACAGTTACCCCATTAGATTTTGCTGCAAGGTCAGTTGCTCCTCTCTGTCTGTCTGCCCAAACTCTGAGGTCTTTGATGAACTTGGTTTGAGTGCTCTGGTGTCACCCCACAATACCAAATGAAAGGAAAGCACCAGTTCTCCATCTGTCTCCAGAAAGGCTGACTTTTTAGACTAATATCTTCTTGAGAAATCTCATCAAGAAACCAACAGGCAACATGGCACTATTTTGAGGAAGATATAACTACCTGCTTGTTTTGAAACAAAAACCATTCCTTTGAAAAAAAAAGTAAATGTCAAATAAAGTTGATGAATTGCCTATGAGTGGGAAGTCTTGGCAAAAAGGGATACATTCCATTTAGAAAATTCACTAATTTATTTAGAAAACAGACTGACCCTGGAAGGATCAACAGATCAGCACCCTGAATCAGTCTTGCCACACTACTTAAAAAGTCACCCATTATTGCAGAAAATGTATGCTATTGCTTCCTTCAACTTCTAAGTCCAACGGCCCACCAAAGATGCTTTTCTGGACATACCATTTTCTAAACAAATGTTAACCCTCCTGTTTGTCCAGTCTATGCTGCTTTTAGAGAGGTGTTGAAAGGCAGAGCAGCTCATATGTATCTGGAATAAACTTACATATCTAACTACCACTGAGACTTTAGGCAGATGTGATTCTCTCATATTTTTAGGAATGTGTTATATTCTGGTAGTCTCTGTAAAAAACTTTCTGGGAGATATATCTGAGTTTTAGTGCCAGCTAAGTGGTTTGTGTCAGCACTAGTCTTGAGAAAGGTAGGACACACAACAGAAAATACAGATGTTGTCTGCACTTCCTTATTCTCAGCCAAAGAGGATCAGGGCAGGACTACAACATGGCTTTGGAGCAAAGGTAATTTATGCAACCTCCTGGATTTTGTTTCACATAAACTCTTTCTTTTTTCCTTCTTTCTTTAGCTTAAACGAACATGACCAAATTAACAAAATCTGTGTGGGAGCTTACATTTCAGCCAGAATCCTCAGGCAGTACTAAATCTGGCTCTCTGCTTATGCAGGAGGCAGATGTGTTCCCCTTGTCTCAAAACTCTTGTCCTAGAAAATGCAAATGAGAACCCAAATCAGGTGTCCAGGCCCATCTGCTCCCTTTTGCCTCTGACTATTGCTTTTCTCAATTAAATTTTCCGTCCGTAGTCAGAAATATTCTCTCAAGGATGCAGCAGAAAGTCTGAAAGCAGGGAGTGCAGGGCACAGTTGAAGCAAGGCTCTCAATGAAGACCCTCCACTTCTTGCAACATCTACAGTTCCTGTCTCTGACCCTGCACAGAGGAAATGTGGGCAGAGGAGCACTCCTACCAAATCATAGACCTTGTTCAACAGCAGAAGCAAAAAATATGCAGAAAGGCTGTTTCCAGTTCAGGACCTGACAAGTTTAACCATTGAACTGTGATCCCCTGGGTCATGGTGCCTTCAGCTTAGCTCATCATCTTTTTACTGGTGACTGGGTCCAGAGTTCTCACTTGTCATATTTTGTCTCTATATTGCTGCAGCGAAGAATTTGGGTAAAGTTACACTTTTCAGTGTAGGACCAGTGCAGGACCTTATGAACTTGTTAACTTGTCATTTTAATCATTCTGGCAACCAGTGTCTGGGAGAACTGCTGCAATGACCCTATTCTGCCCTGTTGCATGAATTAACTTACTTACTCTATCACCAAAACAATGTAAATCATTAGTGCTTGACTATTAAATTACAAGAACTATCATATGTCAGCTAGGACAATTTCTTTCTTTTACTCTTCTAAGCATTTTTTCCTTTTTCTACTCTGCTCTTTTGATAACTCACTGGAGTACTGTGTCCAGCTCTAAATCCCCCAACATAAGGTTGTGGACCTGCTGAAGTGACTCCAGAGGAGGCTCACAAAGATAATCAGAGGACTGTTGTGAGGGCACGCTGAGCCAGTTTGGGTTGGAAAAAGCCTGGAAAAGAGAAGGCTCTGAGGTGACCTTAGCCCAGCCTTCCAGTACATAAAGGGGAATATAAGAAAACTGGAGAGGGACTTTTGACAAGGGCTTACAGAGATAGAACAAGGGGGAATGGCCTTAAACTGAAAGAGGGTAGGTTTAGATTAGAAGAAATCTAATCTAAGAAATAAATTAGGATGAAATTCTTTACTATGAGGGTGGTTGTGGCAGTGTATTAATTTAATCAGTTATGCTTTGTATATTTTTGTACTTGTTTGGTTCTCTGTACCCCACTCCCCTGATGGTCCCTTTGTTTAACTCACATGACTCCTATCTGCACCTGCACCTGTTATGCGGCACACGGTTAGCTGTCTGTTATTTTTTCCCGCCTTTGTTAATCCCTCCTATTTTCTCCTGATTGGTCCAAGTTATGTTCTCCTACCCCCGGGTCCCCTAGCAACTTGCCCTGGTTGGCCAGCAGTGACTGACCACTCCCTTTGCCCTCCCCCCATTTGCCCTTGACAAAAACCCACCGCACCCCTCTCTCCCCGAACAGTCCCGGGCTGAGGAGGTGTTTGTAATAAACCCTCTGTTCGTCTGGAATTTGTTTCCTCCTTTTGTTCCACTGCCTGTCGAATCTCCATCGCTCACACGAGAGCCCTTTAGGACAAGAACCCACAGGAGTCAGCCCTGCTTGCGCTGCTCACGGTCTGACCCTTGCCGACGTCTCTCGCGGTACCTGGGCTGGCTGGTGATAGAGCCGTCAGCTCTGAGTGAGCACCCCGACAAGTGGTGGGGCCCCGACACAGATTGGACGCCCTATCCCTGGAGCTGTTCAATGCCAGATTGGATGGGACTCTGAGCAACCTGAGCTAGGGACATGTTCCTGCCTGTGGTGGTGGAAATTAGAACTGGATGATACTTAAGGACCCTTTCAATCCAAACCATTCTGGGGTTCTCTGATTCTGTGATTTCAGCTCAAAACCAGTTCATTTAATTTCAACACATTTCTTTTCAAGAGGAAGTAAACTTAAACAGAAATAGATTGCCTTTATTGAAATGCAGTTTGCAAGAGCTGACAGTTCCTGGAGTGCCTCTCAGGTCTTGCTCATGTTTTCTGGACTCTGGGCACCCCCTGCTCAGCTCATTCTACTGTGCAGCCCCCAGAAATTACTGTAGCCACCACTGTTGTTGCTTCTGTCACTGCTGTTGCCCCTCACCTCTCTGACTTACACACTCATAAATACATATAATTATACACATATACATAGTATAGAATACTTATATATAGTATATAATATACATAATACACTAAAGGATTTGTACTAGTTTAGTCTTCTATGTGCACAGACTTCCAGCTGCTCATCCTGAGTGAACATAGCCTTGCTATTTCTGTGAACAGTACTGAGAAGGCGTTGGTATCTCCCACAATCTTCCTAGGGCGTCTTGTATGTTTTGTAGCTTTTAGCCTTTCAGCTCTTTAACAGACAAAATTTTTATTGCCTTGTCATTCAGACTTGATGGAGATGACCTTAGCAGCAGCTACAGAAAGCAGATGAGTGTTCCGCATGTGTGGGGTGAGTTGTATTTGCGGACCTATAGTCTTCCCTTTTTGTTCTGAAGTAAAACAGACATCTGTTTTCAATGTTGCTTATACCTGCTAGAAAATGCAAACAAAATACAGATGGAAATGAATCAACACAGAGCATTTTAAGTGCACAGTTACCACATTTTTTAGTATCTTTAAACTAATTTTTTGTGGATATATTTGTGATAGAAACTCTGGCGAAATTGCTGAAAAGGGGCAAAATATTGCAAATTTTGTAGCTTCCCCCAGTGAAATTGTGTATCAGACAAGAAAGCTGGAGAAAGCTATAGAATTAAAAAACCTTTCAGAAACCTAAAAACCTGAAGTTCTCTTTTCATGACTCAGAATAGAAACACTAAAAGGACCATGCATAAAAGAGGTATTTTATGTAAATATGTCTAAGTCAACATAGAAAGAGATTGGTGTCACTCAATTGTATACTACAGCAACATGAAACGTGCAAATAGCTCTAATTATTATGTGATTAATCACATACTTAAAGTTTTATTGACTTATAACACTAATAAAACACTGTGCAATATGTAATCTTCCTTGTTTTAATAGGGCATTTAAATTGTTCCAGTGCACTGTTATTTGAGAAGCTGTGGTAAGCAAGACAATATTCAGAAAAGTTTATTGATATCTGGGGATAACACACGTGTTCAGCTAATGGGGCATCTTGGAAAACCAAAATTCAGTTAATGGAGATTTTAGAATAAATGTGTTAAAAACAAATACAAAATAAATTCTGTATCTGATACTTAAATAGGAACATTATTTTTAGACTTGTGTTTTTGTTTTTTGTTAGAGAAATTCTTGTTTCTCTATAAAGTTGAAAATCTTATGTAAATGGCTATATACATTTTTACACATTAGATTTGAATAATCCTAGTATAAATGAGTGTCACCATAATATAATAAGACATCAGACAGTAGACTTGTGATGTCACAAAGTTTGGGGGACAACTTTATAAATAAATATAATATTTTTATATGAAGATTTTTGCCAATACCAGTAAGCTTTTAATAAAAACATGGCAAAAAATTAGATTTTGAAAGGCCTTCTGCTTTTAGGAAGTGCACAGTGAAATGACCTCCTCTTTGTGGCCTGATTTACTGCAGCAGTTCAGGATGTGCCTTACACTGAACACAACAATCCCACCAAAGCCAGAGTGAACTAGACCATGTGCTGAAAAGTAGGCAGTCTTAAGACTTGAGTCAGAAAGGGTTCAGCTGCTGAAGAATTACTTTGAAAAGCTGTAGTCATTTAAGGTGCAAGTCTTTGGACACTTGGAAGCCATTTTCAAATAAACTTTTCCTGGAAATATTAAAAGTTATTTTGTTATTCCCTTTAAATAATTTGTACTATTAGTTGGCAGGATTTAACTGCTGAGTTAACTATTTAACTGTTTGAGTTATTCAGAGGTCAGATGGAATTAATTTTGCTGACATGAGTATTCAGTAAGCAACTGGTTTTTTATTTTTTCAAAAACATAGCAAAAATTGTTCAAAATACTGTTTTAAATGTTTGCCTTGCAAAGTAGTGAACTCTTGAAACAAACTTTCCAACAGTTGTCTCATGCTGTAAATCATGAGTCCTGCCCTGGGAGGGTAAAGGAAAGACAGTCAGTAGAATATGGGAGTAATGTCAGAGGTCAGTTCTACTTCATTACTGGGCAGCCAAGCACTAATGCAGTTGTGAAAAAAGGGTAAATGCAAAGTAAATGCAGCAGGGAATTGTTTGTAAAATACCTGTTTCTCCTATAGATTCTAAGCCCCTGAATAGTGTGTGAATTTTTGCGGGATCACAAAAAAATCCCGATTTTTACCAATTTTTCAGTTTCTCCTTTCACCTCCTCCTCCTCCTTTCAGCTTCATTGCTGTGTAGGCTTTAGGTGAGTGAACTTTAAGGGAAATGAGATACCAGACTGGAAACAAAAGACCCACAGCAATCTGATGTACTTTTGACCTTCTGTTAAGGTTGTTTAAATTGGTGCCACAAATAAGTGAAAAGTTCAAGGTAACACTTTTCATCCAAAAAAAGGGTTTGAAATGGATCTCAAGAGAAGTAAATTGTCTCTCTCTAGCCATTTACTTTCCTTCTTTCTTGTTCACTTGCATCTTGTTTTATTCCTGGTTTTTTTTTTGGCACTGGCACTCAGTTGTTACCCAAAACTGCCCTTGGGGCTGGCTGAAAGGATATGTTCCCATATCCTTCCCACTCTTCCCCACAAGAGCTCTACCACTCACGGCTTCAGGGGCCACCCCCACTCTGAGACTGCTGCTGACCCCTTATTAAGGTAGTTTGGAGTAGTGTGTTAAACAGAGATTGCATCACAAGTATAAATTTAAATGTTTATGCTCCTGAAAGGAGACATCTAAGGCCTATTTCCTTTCTCTGCTTTCCTCTACACCAAATGAAATCTAATTTTCCAGTAACGGATAAAATTTTGTTATGGAAATCCTGCCAACTAATCATACAACCTCCACTGTAAGGACTGGTAGTGATCGTAAAGTGAAAAAATCTGTAACGGACTTATAAAAATCTATCTAGCGCCAAAATATTCAAGATTATAAATACAGGTGTTTTGAAGCATCCTTGTCAAATTTGAGACTCTCCAAATGTACTTATTATTAGATTGTATTTGTCTGTAAAACATTACTGGACAATTTCTATAATTTGCTCACTTTAGGAAGTGCTCAGCATTTCAAAGATAGTTCGTCCTAGTGGTAGAAAGATATAAACAATTTGATAAGTGAATAGAAGCTCAAGGGGCAATAACTTTTTTCCTTTTTCACAGGTAGAATAAAACCTAAAAGGAAAATATCTGATACAAATCTGGAGAGCTGAAGTAATAGCAATTTTCTCAGGACTGAGGAGGAAATGCAATTTTTAATGGTGGCTACCAGCTACCAGGATCCTATATATAGGATATAGGAATGAATATACATTCATATTTCCAAATAGAGTAATCTATCCCTGTGAGGGTTGAAACGGTAGCTGTGGATAGATGCAGTTACTTATACAGAGGGACACACATTCCCAAATTTTTCTCAAGGGCAATTTTTTAGTTCTGACAGTTCTTCTTGTTTTACTGTGAATTACATAATATTTTGCTTCTTGGTGCTCAGAGGTCTGGGAAATTACGGCAACAGCAAGATCTCTGCTTCACAAATGCTTATGAGACCCAGCTAAGGTATACAGAAAGACCCAATCTTTCTTTTTAAAATCTCCCAGATTTTAAACAAATCTCTTAGCATTTAGAGCATTCTGGAGCTTCTTCATTATTAATTTGAGTTGTTTGACTTCTTCATTTTATTGATTTGGATGTCTGTGCTCCTTCATTTTGTTTCTTTATTCTGGCTCGGGTATCATCCCTTTCAATTTATAATGAAAGTCAACCCACAGCTGTCTTATGCTCTGATTGTGTCCCCTACTCAGCCTGGTGAGGCTTGTCAGGAGTGCTCTGTCCTGTTCTGGTCTCCTTAGGCAAGACAGACATGAAGCTCCTGGAGCACCTCCAGTGGAGGATGACAAAGACACTTAAGGGACTGGAGCATGTCTCTTACAAGGAAAGGGAGCTGAGCCTGCTCAGCCTCAAGCAGAGATGGCTGAGAGGGGACCACACCAATATCTACCAGTATCTGAAGGGAGGGTGTCAGAGCATAAATCCAGGCTCTGCTCAGTGGTGCTGCACAATAGGACAAGGTGCAACAGACAGAAACTGATGCACAGAAAGTTCCACCTGAATGTGAGGAAGAACTTCTTCACTATGTGACTGAATGAGCACTGCACCAGATTTTCCAGAGAATTTGTTAAGTCTTCCTCACTGGACATTCAAGAATTGAGTGGACACAATCCTGTGCCATGTGCTCTGGCATGGCCCTGCTTGACAAGGGAGGTTCGATCAGATGACCCACTGTGGTCCATTCTGATCTGACCTGTTTGGGATTTTGTGTTAAAAAGCTGTAATGGAAAATCTGTACTTGCTAGTGGTGATCTTATTTTAATTTTAGAGACAGATACTGCAACAGCTCAGCATACGTGCTTAACAGTCAAGGAATAGCCCTTGTGGGACACATAAATCTGAGAAGCACATAGGTTATGGTGAAATATACAGTTGGCTGTTAACAAGTCAGTTAAAAAGTCCTTGACCTTGACATTTGTATCCTGAGCTGAAGACTGACAAATACTGATTTATTTTCCATTGGAATTTCCATGGCTGCAATTGCAGCTAGGAAATCAGCTAGGGGAACACAAGTTAACTGAATCTATTTAATTACAGGCAGATTCACAGCAAACTTTTCATCTTTCTGAAATTCCCCAGCTTGCCTCTGCCTATAGCCTAAGTGCAGACGAGTTGATGTACTGCCCAAGAAGTCTCATGTATCATTGTAGGAGTGCCCAGCAGGGATTTCAGAGAGCCCCACTGTGTGAAGCCAGTGGATAGGCACCACCTGCACATACACATGGTTGGCATCCTAGGCAGAGAGCCTGGCCAGTGATAATGCAAGCATTTCCTGCAGGACTCACCAAAATGCACATGACTTTAACCAGTCAGTAGAACATGTTCCTGGAGATGCAGGAAAAACAATTTAGGATGACCTTTGTTCATAGTTAAGAGAATTGGGATATTCCTTCCGTGTAGTCCAAGATGAATCAACAATACTGGTCCCACATGCTCAGGTGTGACTGGTGCTCAGATCAAGGACAAGAATTCACAGCCCAGTCCAGGACCTTTGAGTCATCATTCAGACACTGACATCTCAAGACCTACAATTCTTCATGAGAACATCTTCCTATGCAAAAATCCCAGTAAGTCAGATAGGGGCTTGTTTGTTTGTTTTCTTGTTTCTTTCTTTGTGTGCAAGAAGTTTGATTGACTAGAGAGTCCTATTCTTCCCTGTATTTTGTAATTTGGGATACGAAATCTCTACACAGATTTAACAAAAACAACAGTGCATCGTATGTAAAGAGGTAAATCCTTCCAAAATCTGTGCACTATTTAATACTTGTATCTCAGTTATAATGACCTCAAACAATGTATCATATGTTATACGTGTATTACAAAACATTCCTATTATAAAAGCATATTTTTCAATACCTCTTTATTGTGGGTGTCATTAAAAGTCATTTGTGGGGGCTTTTTCTCCCCTACATTTGTACTGTACTAAGTAAATTGTTACAACATGAAAAGTTAAAAAAATTTACACAGTCAGCAAGAATTTGTTTTTTCAAGACCTGTTAAATTGTTCAGCTCAGTGCTTCTGAAGCTTTGTTGATTACCTGGGTCTCATAAACTCTTCTAGACAACACTTCAAAGATCAAATAAGTTCTCAGACGATCTTCTTGCTCTGTCTGATCTCCCCCTCTTCCCTCTTCTCATTGAAGGACTCTGACTTCAATAAGTAACAGAGCAGACCCAGACAGTTTTCTGTCTGGAAGTACTTGAATTACTTAGGCAATTTGCCTAAGTGAGTGGTTTACCCTCATGATAATGTGTTTTCATGTAGACAGTGAAATGAGAGGGCTTAAGGAGCATGTTATACATTAAATATATGAAGGTCAAAGCCATCATCCTCTGTGTTGCAGAGTGCTCCCTGATTGTAGTGAGTCTGTATTAAAAACACATTAAAGAAGTAGCTTCTGTCTGGTGAACACTACAGAACTGTTAAATTTTTCTAGTGATTTGTTTTATTGATTTTTATTTGCAGAAATACAAGAAAACAAAATTATATTGCTTTCAAACTTGGTTTCACAAACTTTACCCACTGTTGGTTATTTAAGAGATTCTCAAACCTAAATAAAATTAGAGTGTGAATTATGTCACTCTGTCAGAAACAGGGCATCTTTCTCTATTTTGAAAATGTCCCTAAGAACCTGCCGTGGCTTACAGATCTTTTAGTGGCACTTCAGCTAACAGACCTGAAGTCTGAATTCAAGAATTATGCTGTATGAAAAGGTTAAACCCACATTTCTTCATAGAGGATAAAAGTTGTGAAACTAACTGTAAATACCTCTGTCAACGAAAGAAGGTTCTTAATTGTCAGCCATTTTGTTAGCTTTGCTGAACACCTGCAACTTCAAATCTGGGAGAATTCCTAGCTTAAATGTCATCAGATTGCTTTCAAAGAGGTGCTTAAATGTAGATACGCCTGCTTAAAAATCAGCAGCCACCTCTGTACACTTGGCCTTTTTTTAACAGAGTGAAAAAGAGCACAGAGAGTTTTGCCCGCTGAGGAATAGTGAATAAAGAACCACAACTCGGTACCTCAGTCTCTTGATTTTACATTTCTTGAGATGCTCTTGATGATATGCTACCTTTTCAAAACACATTTACAGCTAACGACACTGTTTCAGATACAGTTGGTCATGCTTCACTGAAGTGATGGGTCCTGGTTATCTTTTTATACAATATAAATACATATTGTATTTATTATAGTATAATCCTGAAGTGCTAAGCAGACAGGGAGAGAGATGCTAGATGCTGTGACTGATCAGAAAGACTGGATTGGAATAGGCTTTCTGTAGCAGCTGGGTCCTAAATATCTTCAACTTCTTCTACTCTGTCCATCTGAAAGATATGGATAATTTCTGATAAAGTTAAATCAGTGTTTTCCCTTCTAATGCAACCTTATCCTTGCATTTTTCTATCCACAGCTTTCAGATATGAGCTTGTCTGTAAATTATTGCTGTCATTTTTAAAACATGAGAACAGCTAAAGCTGTTTCCAAACTGGCATGCAATCTGTTCTGGCTGATGTGGTGTAAGAGGTGTTGTGGAAAGGACAATGTTTTTATTTTTAAAAATAATGTTCAGCAAATACTCCTTGGAAAGACCCAGACCTATATACTTAAGGGTCAAAACATGGCTTCCAGTACAGGATGACATGCCAGACCCTTTAAATGTCTTGTCTCTCTAGGATTTCTGACATGCCCCTCAAAATAATTCTAAAGTTCTGTGAAATTGTTCAGTCTAAGACTGTTTTTTCTTTGCTGTCTATAGGTGGCAATGGCATGCTTTTGACAATGTTATCACTTGTAATCAAGTCTTCAATACAAATAGTCTTGCAACTATTCAATTCAGTGGAATGGGACTGAAATACAATATGTGACAGAGGTTGGTGGTGGTTTTTTGTGGGTTTTTTTTTTGGTTTTGGTTTTTTTTTTTTTTTGTTTTTTTTTGGGTGGTTTTTTTTGTTTGTTTGTTTGTTTGTTTTTTGTTTTTTGTTTTTTAACTACTTGGCTCTTTTCTTAAAAGCAAGGGCACATCCTTGGCTGCCCTTCCATAATTCTGCCCTACACAATAGCAGTGGTGCAGAAACCTGTCATAACAAAAGCATCTTATGCAGTCATCTTTCCTGGCAACAGACAGAAAACACAATAGATTTGTGTTGTTTAGTGTTTCAGCTTTCCATGAAAGGGCCATTTCCGGACAACAGGGAAAACAGGCAGTGTTCATCAGTCTTTTCTGTTGCCATAGCTCACTGAAGAGCCTGTGGCCTCCAGAGACTGGAAGGATTGAAACACAGAGCCATTTTATGTCCTTCAGGATGCCTGAGAAGGGAGCTTTAAAGAGCAAAAACAAATTTCATTACCCGGACTCTGGGTTGTGTTATAATGTACAGTTTTCTTGCCCAGAAACAAACCAACATCCTTTCAATATTTCTATTTTCCAGTGTGTAAGATGGGCACAAAATGGAGAAGAGCCTGAACAGAGCATGTAGCATCTGCCATGTAGAGTTTGATTTAAGACACATTACAGATACAAAACCGAGTCAGTAGCCTCAAAAACATTAAGATAAAAGTAAATGCAGTGGAAATGGCTATGGGTTAAGATATGTATATCCCAGTCCTTTCTAGAATGATGACCACAGCAGGATAGACCTCTGTGGTGCCAGCCTAGATTACAGGAGGGCCAAAATGGTTGGTCAAGGGTCACAAGAGATTACCTAATGAAATCAATCTAGAAATGTTGGCATGGTTTGGACTGATTGCAGATTTCTTTCTAATTTCCTGCCAGGCTGACATGAGACAGTGGGAGCCTCCAAAGTGTAGTTTCTGAAAACTTTTATAAACAAATGTACAGATTTTTTTGTGGTATGGTGTTTCCTGTGTGCTCTTTAGAGAGTATGCAGACTTAGAAATGAAAATGACCTATTCTACTTCAAAGATTTTGAAAGAATATTACATAACAGATCATCAAAAGAGAACTTTGTGTTTCTGTTTTCAGGGAGCAGTAATAAAATATTTCCATATTTTATTACTGCTAAACAGAGCCTTTCCTCAGTTTTGACTTGATGTCAGTACTTCAGAAATGGTTTATCTAGTGGTTACGTTTCAATGACAATGATGCTGTCCCCCAGAAATCGTGTGAATTTCTTGAGGGTATCATAGCATCATTTTACATTTTATGTAACAATATGCACAAATCTTCAAGAAAAATCTTTATTCTAACCCTTACTGAATTCCTTATTGAAATACTAATTTCTGCAGTCCACAAGAAAATGCCCTGTGTATTGACTGAAAAATGGCAAATATATTTTGGAAAATTCTACCATGAGCAACAAAGTGAACCATTAGAAGATCAGAGTCCTAAAAAGAGAAAACTGTCTGGCAGTATCAAAATTTTGTTTTTAAATTCTACATAGTCCTTATGTAGCTCTAATGGAACTCCAGCACTGCTAAAAATTTCTGTAATTGCAGTCTGAATTAATATAATTTTGGACTGTGATCTTGAGTCATTGTACCTGTTTTTTGTGGAGAAGATAAGGGAAAACCCTCTGTATCCTCTTTCCTTAGGTTGTACTTCTTGTCTAACTGTAACTCTCAGCCATCCATGGCCTGATGATGGTGCTTCTTTCCTGAAGCACACTGAGTACTTTCTGGAAATGGAAGACACCCTAAGCAACAAAAAACCCTGAAAAAACAAACAATCAAAATCCCAGACAAAAATCTGAGATGGTTGCCTTCATTCCAAAATGGAATTCAAACAAGAGAGAGGAGTGAACGCTCCAAGAAACCTTGACCTGGGAAAAATACAACTGTGTGTGTTTTAACACAACTCTTCCTCTCTTCACAGAAGAAAAATGTGAGCAATTTGACAGGTGCTTGCACCTTCCCTATGGGACATGTACCAGGGATGTACTTTGAAAGTGGATGTGGAGAACATGCTCTGATGGATGAAAAAGGGGCTCCTGGCAAACGTGTAGATGTTGCCCTCTTGACTGACAGCCACAATCTGAGAGTCAACTGGAGGAAAGAAGCCTTTTGAAACGGAACTGTGCTACGATTCTGTCTCTGAAAGCAACATCGCTGACTCCCTTGTGACAAAAAATTGCTGAGACTATAATTTGCATGTTCAGCACCTACAAAGAACTGACAGAAAAGTGCAGCAAGAGCCTGCATCTGTGCTATTATGTCAGCTGTGTGTTTACCCAATGCACTTACGTACTAAATTTCTCGCAAGAGTCATAAATACAATGCAAGTTAAAATGATAAACTCTGATTCATCATGGTTCATCCTGACTGAATTGGAGCAAGAATATGCAGTTATTTCTTAAATTATACCTTTTGAGCTTAGACAGCTACTTTATGAGTCTGAAACTGCCACTTAGATCTTCATTGAAAAGGTGTACCTAAATAATGATATCACCAGCAAGCTGAACAAAACTCAAGGAAATGTGACTGAGGAGCCCATCTGTGAGAGACTGGCCAGAAGACTGGGCAATGTGGGCCCTGGAGACATGGGAGTAGAACTGGACTGAACTTCACATCCCTATTCTATTCTCCTTGTGTGGGATAAAGATCATTTTCTGCCTGAGGAAACCAGGCACTGAACATCGCAGCCATTGCTAAGTCAAAGTCTGAGGCAGATCAGAGGGTTTTCTGTGTCCCTAGGCAGATGTTTTAAACTGGTGTTTGCCAATAGAAGATGGTGAACATTAGTATTTGCATCTGTATTACAGGAAAAGCAAGTCCTTAGAGAATTATAAAAATTCTAGGTGAGCTTTCACGGTCATAATCTAAAAATATTTACGTGAAGATGTGTTACATTGTCTACTTTGAGGAGACAAATGTTGAGAGGACTTGAAGCCACAAATTATTGCAAATACTGACAAGACAAAGAAAACAGTCTCTTATTTTGATTTCTTTGGATCTTAACTAATGTCTGAGTTATGGTTGCATATTTCCCTATTTCATTTTTTTTTAAATTCCAAACTTACCACTTATTCAAAATAAGTAAACAATAACATTTATCTACAATGAGCTCAACCTGTGTATTAAAAGACACGTATCTGTTACCAATGATTTATTATCAGACTGTAAGGTTGTATTGCACGAAGTACCATAGAGAATTTGCCATACATGACAGATTTGCAAATAATGATCAACATATTGGGAGAGAAAATATATCAAAAAACCTACAACATGCAACAAGGAGGCACTGCTACCAAATAGAGGGTGGGGATAGGATGAAAATAAAAGCAGGAGGATAAAAAAAAAAAACAAACAAATAAACCCCAACCTGGATAATTTGAAGAAATTAGTTCTATAAACAGAGAGAAGGGAATATAAAGACTGCAAGGCAGCCTCACAGACACATGAGAGAGATGGAACAGCTAGGTAGTATAGCAGAAATGGTACAGGTGTTAGGGTGGATGGGAAGCTAAATGTGATTCAGAAATGCTGTGCTCTTGAGAGCAAGGCAGACATCATAAAAAAGAGTTTTTGTAGACCTAAGACAAAACATATGAAATAATTCTTCTATTCCACACAATTTTAATCAGGGTACTATGTCTCATTTGCACATAACACTTCCAGAAAGCTGTGGACTAACTAAAATGAGGCAATAAGAGGAAAACAAAAATGTTCAGAGATTTCAAAAAAATTTGAAATATGAGAAGTTGGAAGAAATTGACAATTTTTTTTTTTGCTTCAAAAGAGATAGAGTGAATGCAGGACCATGATAAGTGTTAAAAAATACTAAATGGTCCTGTAAAGCCTCCTGTTTTTCTCTGTCAGAGGACAGTGACAGAGTGGCATCAACTCCTTGAAAAGGTATATGGTCTTTGTCCAACCATGAGTTTTTAAGATTAGATAAGAATGAGTGCTGCTCCTGCTTTGGGTCAAGTGCATGTACAAGATGTCTTGAGAAGCTCTTGAGAGCTTCTTCAGGTCTATTTTTAACACACACAGACAGTTTGGAATATGAAGCTGTGATCTCATGGAAAGGGAGAGAAGCTATGCATTTTGCTTCTTAGCACTTGGGAGCTGGATGTACAGTTCTTTTGGATTCCTTTCACATCCCAGCCTCCTTGTTTTGAGATCTGAATTACTGTTAGGCATGAAAAAAGTTATTTTTATACCCTCACTAAAATTGGTCAGACAGAAATATGGGGAAAATACAGTGTAGGTCATAGAAAACTTTCACTCTTCTGTAAAAGAGAATGTTTTTAAATTACCAGCATATGAATTTGAAGAAATATAGTATGAGTACAGATTAGGCTTCTGCTGAGTGTTCTTAGAATTGCTGGATTAAAAAAACCCCACTGATCCTAGAAATTAAATGACTAAGAGACAAGAGAAAAAAAATTGTTAAAACTTTTATAAATGGAGGAGTATTTTGTGATACAGTTCTTTATGCTACTCCTGTGTAAACAGTTACAAATGAAAAGCATGTATATAGATACAGATTTACTAAGGTAAATTACAATGACTGGGATGTGTGCATTGACTGTAAACTCCTGTCCCATGAGTCTGAGAGATACAGTTCTGTGTTTTATTTAGAGAGAGTAGAGTTTTATTCTGAGATATAATTCTGTGTTTTATTTAGAGATAGTAAGTAGGTAGATGTGTACCATGTCACTTTGGTTAGGCCTGTCCTTCACCTGTCATTTTTCTGACTTCCTCTCAGCAAGCTCTTTTCATGCCCAAGTCACTTTAGTATTTCATATAGGCATGTGATCTTGGCAAGTCTTGCTAGAAGTAGTGAAGAGTGGAAGTTAAGAAATGTTTCAGTTCTTCCTCTTTCTAGAGCCTGCCACATCTGGTTTGTTTCTCCTAAGTTCAGAGAATTGTAGGGAGCTTGGTGTCATAGTAGCACAGGGATGAAACAGTTTCTTTGTGTTTCTGCTAACCTCTTTAGGGTAGTAAGGACACCAGAAAGAAAAATACAACTCTCAAATACCAGAGCCACAGAGTAAGCTCAATTTTCCTGCAGTATGCATCGTGCCTCATTCTTTTCCCCTGGAAAAGAGTGGTAGAATTTCAGGGTCTGTTTCCCTCTTAAATGAGCTATTGATGAAGCCAGGACTCATGCCATGTAAGAATGCCTCTAGAATAATATCTGCAATGAATTAAAGTATGACAAGACAGACTTCTGTTTGCATAACACCTTAGCATTCCCTTGGGGCTTTTGAAGCCTCCTAGAATTTTGAAGCCTTCCTAGAACTATCAACCCAGACCATTCTGGGTGTCTTGGACGTATTTTTGTTAAAACTACGTGACTTAATTAAAATGAGATATTTTTTCAGATTATCTACTCAAGTTAGCTCAGTGAAACCAAGGAAGTGTTCTGTAAAAGATGTTTTTTTTGCTGCAATTTCTGTTTGAAGGCAAGATGCGAACAATATCCTTAGTGAAATATTTCAGACATATTTGCTTTCATTTCTGTGACAGGAGCTTTAGATACCTAGCCTCTCAGAGAAAAACACATGCAAATCAATGGCTCTTATACTCTCTGCCTTGTAAATAGAAGAATATGTGCCATTATCATTTCCAAATGAAGGATGAGTATTGAGACCCCATTCATTATGTCTCCTCTTCTATTAATATTGTTCTTCCTAAAACTAGGTTGAGAATGCCTATAGTAATTTAAGGTATATACAAGTTTCCACTAGCAGATGTTGTGGTCAGTGTTCATTATCTTTCATAGCTCTTGTCAATAATTTCAAAATAATGTTTCTACTGCATGCAAAATCATGAGTTTTGCACTGGACTTATTGCACTAAAAACATGAAGGTGACAGTAAAGAAGCTCAGTGTTCCACTGAAGTTCCATGCTGTCTCTGTAATTCAGTCTTTGGTGAGGTCTTGAACCCAGAGGAGATGTACAAGGTGCACCCCAAACCTCAGGAAGAAATCTCTCATGTGCGAACAGGGGAGCTATCAAGGTCTACAAACTGTGCTGAGCAGTACAGTTCTTTGGGCTAAATGCAAACAATCTCATGCAAATGCAAATCTCTGTCAGCTGAAACTGTACCTCTTTATAAATTTCACCATGAAGTTCTATACACTCTAGCCTTCTATCTGACTCTTGCTGATTACCATTCTCCAAACAAAGCTCCTCAGCAGCTTCTATAGGAGTTTTCAACATTTCCTGTGAGAGCCAAACAAATCCAACCACAATATTAGGGCACTAGGGGACATATCTTGTTGACAAGCAATCCCAAAATATATCTTCAGGTTAGCTGATAGATTTTCTTGTGTTTGTCTACGAGTTCTGCAAAGCTGCTCTTGAATCACAGGGTAAGTGTATGTCAAGGCTACAAAGGGAATGTGTGATATTCAGCAAGCAGCTCATCAGCTTGTGGTGATTCTCCACATTTTCCACAGTGGTGTGGAGCAGGACTCCCCTCCAAAACAACAGTAATTCTGCCTTTACCTACGTGAAGAATTAACTGACCATTCCCTCTCTCAAGCACATGCTTAAACGACCTAGAACTCATGAAAGATCCCTATTCTTACAGATTCCCTTTCCCTGATTCATCAGCGGTCCAGAGGGGACACATTTTTCACCTGTGTTTTCCTCTGCTTTGTGCTCTAGAAATAGATTTTGCCCCTGTGAACCGTCAAGATGTCTATCCATCACAGTCTGCATACACAGGTAAGGTAAGTGCTAACTGAGGCAGCATCTGCAATTGGTGTTACATTCTCAAACGCAGGGCATTGATTTCCATTCTTTTGCTTCGTCGTCAGTGCTAGGTAACAACAGGAATTAATGCTGCCTTTCAAAGAGTGCTCTTGGGACTGCTGTGGGCAGACTCCAACTGTCTTAGCCCTCAAAGGCTCTTCATAACTTAGCCCTGGAGTGGTTGTTCCCCAACACTAAATTGTTTGTGTGACCTCCCTAAATGAGACTGCAGCTTAATTGAAGAATTTTATTGAATGTATAATGGGAGTTCTTTCATTTCTGTGTGGATCTACGTGTACACAGAAGCAGCAGAGAAAGATGGAAAGGGAGAAGGATAGTAAGAAATTTGTGTTTGCAAACAAAAATCGTGCAAAAATTGCTTCCTTCAGGGACTAAGAACATGGATAAAGGAACACACACACTATTCTGTTGTGCCAGACCTCACATGTAAGTTTGGCTCAGAGCTTTAGCTCATCAATATATTGGGGACGAACACCAGCAATGGTAGAGACAGCTCTACCTCAAGAAGTTCAGGAGTTCTGGTCTTACTTTGGTCTTTTCTCACATCAAAAATTATATGTAATTATGCATTATATGATTATATAATCTATAGGTTCAAGGTGCTCTTCTTGGCAGAAAGGTCAGAAAATAGCCAGTGACACAGCTAGCCCTTTTGGAATAAACCACTGTAGGGTGCAGGTGTCTGCAGACTGTCCAAAATCTTTGAACAAGGATGCAAGCAGGTGAAGTTTTATATCAGTCACTTCTACTTTAAAAGAGAGAACAAACAATTTTGTATTCAGTCTGTCAGCTCTTGGAGCAAAGCAAGACAAATCACCTTCAGTGCATCTTTGAGGCCAGATGGAAGCATTACTGCCATTCCACCTGAAGCCCTGAGCAGCAGTCCTGGGGAAAGATGCAGATGCTCATGAATGGATACTCTGTCTCTTGCTTTTGCCTGTCAAACATTGGGCAAGAAGCATCTGCACTACAGCTTCACACTTTGACATTTACACTCCATCCCGTAAAAGCCTACTATTTAGGATTTATGTGAGTGGAGTGAAATTCATCTTGTGTGAAACATTAGCCAAATCCTCATTTATTTCTTTCTAAGTTTTACGCAAATCCACATGATCTGATGCACCAAGAAGGACATAGTCAATCTGTTTTACTACACATATGTGTGCTCTCTTAATTACTTTGAAACCTCAGAGGTAAGATTGAATTTTGGACTTCCATGATATGGACCAACACAGAAATAAGAACATGCAAGCAATACTACTTTACTCTCTTATTTTACTCTTAGCTCATCCGAGTCCCTTGGCTTGCATTGTTAGAGTGCTCAAACTCCTCCTGAGAGGTCTGGCTCCTTGGACAGCTCTGATGGGCAGCTGTATCCCATCCACTCAACTGTCATGAGACAAAATGACTATGTGGCTTGGATTCCAAAGGAGAGGGAATCTATTTTAGACTTTTGAGTACTCACGGAGATTATGCTCATTAAAGCATTTTGAGGCAACTTAGATGAAATGCCTCAGACGTCAATGCAGACTCTCCTCCCTCTCTGTTGTGCTGTGTGTAAAAGTCAATTAAATTTCCTACTGAGCCAAAAGGGAAAAAGAAATGGGGGGATAACCAGAGCTTTGGCTTTAGCACAGACACAGTCTTTGTCAGATGTAAAGATAACAAACAAGCAAGAATATGCCTCTGTGGGAGTTCAGTCTCCCAGTGTATCTGTGAAAATAATGTCATTAACTGCCCATCCTTCTGACCATGCTCACCGCTTCAGACACTGTGCCACTGACTGTGGAAGTCACATTGTACATTCTAGGCAGCTCCATAACTTGTCTGCATAGCTGGGAACACCTTGCAAAGCTCATCTCGAAGCCTGTTACTAGTCCAGATAGACTAGGACAATTGGAGACCTAAGATATATTTTTTAAAATCCTTTATTGAAAATCTGAAATTTAGATTTGGACATGTATTGGAAATTATTTGCATTATTGTTTATTTGCTGTGTGTCTTATCAGGGTGAATCAGGATGTGGTTGTACAGAAGTAAACATAATCAGTAATTCTATCTGTTGCTATCATTGTCTGCAACAAGTCTGTTCTTCCTAAGGATTTGGGTGAGTTTCCCTACTCCCTTTCATCTCAAGTTAATACGTTAGAAGCTTTTCCCTCATTATACTGCATTGATGCTGAAACCCTCTTAAAACATACATAAGGGATTTTGTGCTCCACATGTAAACATTTCATAAAGCCATTTATGAAGAAAAACTAATCACATCTCAAGTGCAAACCACAGACTGAAATGTATCCGTGTATTTTGGAAAGGTCCCAAACCTTGAAGAAGACTCTTAGAATCCTCTGTAATCAAGACTCCTGAATAGATGGTCAGAATACACGGGAGATAATATGATTTAGACTTGAAGTCTAAAGTTTCTTGTTTTTCAGGCTTTTCTAAGACTGTTTACCACTTTGCAATGAAAATTGTGGAGCAAGGGGTAAAAGACAGAGAGGAATTATCTCTCTATTCTTTACATAGTACTACTAGCTGCTTGTCTGGTAGTTGGAATGACTAGAGATAAGTGCTTAAATACTTCTTAAAGCTTTTACCATTTTAGGTAGAACTTTATCTGTATTTAACACTGTCACATAGCTTAATAGAAAGCTTTGCTTTTTGAGATCAGTAAAGCAAAGTGTTAATGTGTTACAAAGTTCAACTGCAATACCTTTTGTTCAATCACATTAATATAAATATAATTTAATAACAGTGCAGGAAAATTACCAACTATGTGGGAATAATGATAGTCTGTTTCTGTGCAATTTCAGATGTTGTTTTTGAATTTTTATGAAAGTCATGAGGACATGACAATGACTGCCTAAATGTGGAAGTCTTTACACCCTTCTCTGTCTCTTCAAAGTTAAATCTAAAAAAGTGAACTATAAAATGAATCCTGGAAATCAGTAACATAAACAATTTACTGTTGTGAGATCCCGTATATCCAGGGTCCGCAGCACAAGAAAGACATAGCCTATTAGAGTGGTAAAAAGAAGGGCCACAAAGGTGATCAGAGGGCTGGAACACCACTTTTGTGTGTCAGATTACAGAGGTGGGATTGTTCATCCTATTGAAGAGAAGGCTCTAGAGGGACCTCAAAGCACCCTGCTAGCACTCAAAGAGAACTCTTAAAAATGAGGGCATGGGCAAATAGTGATAGGGCAAGGAGGAGTTTTAAACTAAAAGAAGATAGACTTAGATTAGAAGTTAGAAATAAATTACTTACTGTGAGGTGGTAAGGTACAGGAACAGGTTGACCAGAGAAATTGCTGTTATGGTTTTTGGACAGAAATAACAACATGACTCTCCATATGATGGTGAAAATGAGAGCAATCTTTATTTCTCTACTTTGACTTTTTATAGAGTATTTTGGCACAAAGAATATGATAGGTCCTTAGAGTCTACACACTCTTGTAAACATGTTTTGCCAGTAAACATGTTGGAAAAAATCACTTGCAGATGGTTTCTCACTTCCCAAGGTTTGTTTGAATTCCTCCTTAAGATATTCCCAGGCCAGAATGAGAAAGTTGCTCACATGCCATTCACACAGACACTGGCAGAGCCTGAAGCCTAAATTCAGACCAATTGTCTGCACCCCTAAGATGCAGATGCCCCATCCCTGGAAGTGTTCAAGGCCAGGCTGGATTTGGCCCTAAGCAATCTGGTCTAGTGGGAGGTGTCCCTGCCCATGATAGAGGGATTGGAACTGGATGATTTTTTAAGTCCCTTCCAACCCAAGTCTTTCTATAATTCCATTGTAAAAGCTGATACTTCTCATCGCTTGGACTGACTCCCCAAGTCAGCCCCACGCTGACTATGTTATACTATGTTATCACTTGAGTGAGCAAATATTTTCATTTCAATATATTTTTATTTTCAGAGGCATGAATTTTAGGAATAAAAAACACACCAAAGCCATGATTCCCACAAACTGCCTGTGACCAGTTCTGTTGAGGGAGAAGACAATTCAAGCAATCAAACCACATCTTGCCTGCAGTAGAAACCAGGCAGTTGATTGCTATCACACAAGATCATGACTGAGAGATCTCGCCAGCCTAGAGGATGCAATTATATAAGTTTAATTTCATCCCACTTAGTTGTGTGAAGTCTTTTAAATTACAATTATATATGAGAAGTCCTCTCATTATATCAGAGAGCATTTCATAATCAGAGATTAGCATTTCTGACCAAGAGAAGATATTTGAGGATAAATCACTGCAAAAGGTTTGATTACTTTTGGGGATGAACAAGAGGCTGATAACTGTGTTCTAATGTCATCAGTATAGAGTTCTTATGGGTAACCAGCAGGGGACCAATTTTGAGACCATTTTCCTGATCAAAAGGAAAATTTTAAATTGCTCAAATATTATAGCTTGTTAAATGAGGACATGAGTGTCATTTTAATATATCCAAACTTAGCTCATTTTGAAGCCAGAGCTGTCATTTGGTGTACAATCATCTCAAAACAGTAATAGTATAAGAATGACAAAAAACATTTTGAAAGCCCGTTGTCAAGCTCTTTGTTGTTTATATCTCAATTGTGCAAGTGAACCATCAAAAGCGTGTGTCCAACTACCATATATGCAAACAAGGAAGTTACCAAGAGATGTCACTTAAAGAAAGTTGAAGTCATTCTAGGATTTTGTGAGACCTAGCAGCTTGTGCATGGCAAACAGCATCCTCCAGCTGCTCTTTGCATCAACACTTATACTCCATTTTTTTGGGTCTAGTCCCACAAACTGCTGCATATATGTGTAGAGGATGTGTGCCTGTGTGTGTCTACGTGTGTCTGTGTGCATGTCGATTTGCATTTATTTTTGCACACATCTGTCAGATCTAAACTGGAAGATGTCTGCCCAGTGCTATCAGATTTAGAAAGTGAATGATTTTGCACAATGCTTACCAGTGCAAAACAAAAAATAGCCCAAATTTTAACCAGAAGGGCTCTTCAACTGTAATACTGTTTTGTGCAAGCCTGTGCCTTTTCCCTGAGAGAGTCAAAGTAACTTTTCAAGTATAATAAACCAGTGTCTGTTTTGCATGGGGACTTGGGTACATAACCATGACATATAAAGGACACTCAGAGGAAGAGTGCCTCAAGAACTTGCTATGTACATAATGAAAATTAGACCATATTAATAATTCTCTCAAACAGCCTGCTTTGTTTTGGAATATACCTCCATTTGTCATGACAGAAACAAGTACTTTCATTCTTACCACCTTGGTTTAATTACCTACTGCTCCTGTGCTAGCTAGGTTTATACTTTGATATGTAGTTGCTTGCCTATTTTTACAATCTCGCTTTTCCTCCATTCTGTTCAAGAGCTATTCTTCACAGAGAATGGCTTAGAGTACACCCTCCACAGGATGCAGTTACAGAAGACTTGCAGAAAAGAACTGACCAGGGACCCTCCTTTTCTGAATAGAGGCATGGGAGTTGGGCAGGTTGGAACTAGATATATCAATGCACCTGTAACTATAGCAGTCATGTCTATGGGGCATCCTAACTATACATTTATTATTACCTACTATAACTATTTCTGTTTATCCAATATATATTTATTCTATATGTTTATTTTATTTCTACTTTATGGGTTTTTTCCTAAATACATTTATATTTACAGGCAACATTTTTCTTTCATCTCATCTAGTTAGATTTGCTCACTTTGTAAACACTTAGTATAGCTCTCAGTTTTCACCACTGATAGTGAGAATTACTGAAATAATAGTTTTTAAAACTATTTGGCTCTAATATTTGACACAAGCAAGGAAGAAAAAGAAACATTTCCTCTGGATTATTTAAATAAGCAGCACCCTCAATTTCATAGTTATTTTTAACTGCATTCTCTTTCTCTTCATTTTGCTGTGTTTAATTCTAATTCCTCTCTATTGCATGACTGATAAACTGATGCCTGTGATTCTATCTCAGGTCTCATTCTATTACATGCTTATCTTTCAGGAAGAACAGATGTTCCCATATGTGCCCTATCTTTATCCTCTGATGCTTTTGCTTTGCAAACAGACGATTGTATTTCCATTGCCCTCTGTGTCTGGAGAAAAAGATACAGCACTAAGGAGTTTTTCTGTGTTGCTAATCAATGGAGTTTGTAGGCAACTGGGCTGATCCCTTTCCTACATTGTCTCCATTACTATTATTCCCAGATATTTTCCCTTGACCTCTGTTCTTTGTCTCCTCTCCCCTCCTCTAATCTTAATTTCCTCGGGGATTTCCTTTCAGCTTCTCAGTCTGATGAAGTAACAAGAACTTGCAAAAGTTCACAAAAGGCATGAACCCACTTTGCTCTTTTTCCCTCCATTTTTTGTCACTGCCTCCTATGAATGCAAGCTGCTGCAGGAAGGCTCTGGGCATCACCTTGAGGATAGACCACAGGTGTCATATCAGCACAGGCAGATCTGTGTGTGTGGGGGTGTATGGGTGGGAGGAGGACCTGACACAGCATTTAGAAGTGAATATAAGGGCAACTTCTTGGAGATACACATGCAATCATAATATGGCTCTGCTCTCCCTGCCAGCAGTGCTTTGAGGCCCAGTGCTCTCCATATCCAAAGGTCCCTGTTCCTCCTTGTGTTCCACAAAGCCATTACCCCTATTCTGCTTCTATGCTACGAGGTCTTTCCATCAGAAATCCTTTTTTTTGCTAAGCAAACGCAGATTAAACCACATCCCAGGTACCTCTTCTCCTTCAGCATACAGGTGCTAAGCACTGAAAAGTCTCAACAACACCACATTTCTTCACCTATTAGTAGAGGCAGTGCTGGGAGATGTCATAAGTGCCATGAAAAGAACCACACGAGGACACAAAGCAGGAAAAGGGACGAGTTCATTTGCAAAACTCAATTTTCTACATTTCTTATGGGGCCTGTGGATTGGAGGATGGAATTCTACCTCTCAAACCACATTGGTCAAGCCAACTGTCAATCAACTTTCTCCTCCCACCTAAAATATGTAAACACTGGAAGACAGCAAAACATAGCCATCGTTTATAGTACAAACTGTGAGAAAGTAAAAAATCTGACTCCAATATGAAGAACATTACAGAAGGCTCAGGAAAGTCTTCCAAACCAGGGCAGCAGGGAGACTTCTGTAAGAAAATTTGACTGTAATTGTAAGGTGTTTTAGGCCTTTGGCTCAGCTGCTTAAACGCATTGGCCAGCTGGTGGTGTAGAATAAAACAGTGTCTGCAGAGCAATGTGTGGGATGCAGGGGACCTGAAACCTCAATTATGTACTTTGCAGGAGCTTTGTTTTGTATTGCCTGGGCTGAACTTCTAGGCTGGACACCTGTTACTGGCTGTCTTGTCTTTTTGCTCATTTGCTTGATAACAGTGCCCTGCCATGAGAACCAAACTGCAGTAAACAAGGCCAGACAGGAGATTTGCTTCAAACACACATCCCATCTGAAATATTTTGAGATTACAGACTCATTCAGCGAACTATGGCAATGTGAGAAATGAAGACCAGTCCTCAAAAGTTTTTAAGAGTTTAATACAGGATCATAAGGGACAGATCAATAGAACAAAAGTAACAGCACTGGGTGCATGGCAACAGCCAGAGGCACACACAATCCATTAGCAAGCAGTCCTTTATGCTGTTGCAGTTGCATTACTTCCCCAAATGACTTTGCATGTTTCTCTGAGCCCTAGTTTACCACAGCTCTTCCTCAGGCTGCCACAGCATTGCATAAGCCCATAGTTACAGCCTCCGAGGGTCCATCAGGGAGGCAGCTTGGGGTGGTCTTCTGATGCCACTTTAGCCACTTCAGACTGGTATGTTCCTTTTATAGTATCCTGTTCTCAGCCTATGCTATCTTGGTTATACATTTTGCAAAAGCAGTCATATCTTGTGATAACATCTTTTGCAAGCATGCTTACATATTGTGACAGCTTTTCTTCATGTACAATTTCAGTTATACTGTCCACAAAAGCAAATACAATTTTCACTATATCTAAAAAAAAGGTACAATTTTTAATAATCTGCAAAAGCAAATACATAATAGTGAAAGCAAACTGTTGCATAGCAAACTGTAACAGGCAACAAAAGTTTTCTTGGACTATACATATTTGTGGGTCTAAACACCCTTTTAGATTTATCCTTAGCTGCTATATCTCACTGCCATTATTTACCACAGAAGCCTTTTGTTCTGATATTTATTCCATATAGCATTTCCAGATACAGCTGCTGCACAAAATAAAGTCATATTGGAAATTTCTTTAGTAAATAGACCGTAATCCCAATATAATTCCTGCCTAGGCTATTATGAGACATTAGGCCTTTTGTGAAATTTCTGTAATATAACATCTTCTGCTCTTTGTGTTATGCTAGGTAGTACACGTAGATGGCAGAGCATTATTTAGTATTCAGCTACTTCACTCAGCATCCCCTCCCACAAAGGATATTGCAGAATTAGACAGGGGTCAGAGCAGGGCACTGAAAATATTTAAGCACATGAGAAATCTGTTTAGGGAAATAGATTTAAAATGCTGCGATTGTTTATTTGTCAAAGGCTGTGAATAAGAGGAGACATGAGAAAGGCATAAAAAATAATTAATTGGTAAAGTGAAAGCAGAGCAGAAACCTCTGTCCTTCCTGTCTCAAAACACGTGTGACAATGAAGCATTCAAAGAAATCAAAAAGTGGCAAATTCAGAACTGATAGAAGGAAATATTATCCCATACAAAGCGTAATTAGACTGGAGACCATTACCACTGCCCTGCTGGCCAAGAATGCAGATCAAAGTTAAAATTCAAAAATAAAAGAGAGTGTGTTCTGTGTACAATAAGATACTTAACAATAATGCAAAAAGGAGGAAAAAAAGGTGTCCAAAAACCTAAAATATTTCCAAGAGGCAAATCAGTTTACCAGTAGGAGTAGATTGAGATGGGCTCTGTGTTTCCTATCCACTTTTCACTTGGTTGCATGAACCTTCCTGAAAACAAATGGGTTGGCCTCTCAATGCACCCATCTGGAGTCACATATGGAAAACAAAACACAGGACACCTGAAATTAATACAGCAGGCTGTGAACTTCAGTGCTGAGAAACTTGTGGTTACTACCGTCTTTGCTGGCTTAGTTGTAGTTTGGTAACTGTCAGCACATGGGGCACAGCATCTCAAATTGCCTCCACTCAATTTTCCAAAGCTTATCTAGATGCACTCTGAGAAAATATGAGGCAAAATGCTGTCATACTTATTGGTTGTCACTTCATGAATATTTTGTAGTCACAGGAAAGGTCATTTCTGCTCTCCCTTCTGCTCATATCTTTTGGAAGAGAGACAGATCTGGGTTTTACAGTTTGCTCTCCATCCAACCTCAGGTCCACAGCCTTCCACATCTTGTGGACATGTAGCAGTGGTTACAGGAGAAGAAAAAAAAATCCCTAAAGTCATAGCAGAAAATACAGGTTGAGTTATCTTGGCATGGAACTTAAATATATAATCAGATCAGAATCCTAAAGGCAAGATGTTTTAATGTGGTTACCTCCCATAGTTGCTTTGCACACAGTAGTTTGTTCTAGTAGTACTTTAAATAAGCATTTTACTTTAAACTGTCCAAGAGTGGTGTTCTTACAGCTTTTTCCAACATTTTCTTAGCTATTTTTTCTCTAGGTGCCTGATGTCTAGGCAGCCTCAAGAGGAGATGAGGAAAGAGAAAAGCATGTCTTGAATGTCAGGAGGGAAATTTTAGAAAAAAATTGTGAGTATGAGAGCAAATGACCTATGGGAGCAACTCTGTTCCTCAAGAAGATTTTTCCATTGTCAAAACAAACATTCTCTTTTTGGCAAAGTGAATGTAGCCATACATATATGAACAGGAACCACACATTTCTCTGTGTGTGAAAAAGGCATTTATGATCTGGACCATGGATTTTGGATGAGACAGCGATTCAGTGGTGCTCTCAATGCAGTGCTTTGGGGAAGACAGAGAGATAAGCAATGACTTACACCCGCACAGTGCACATTAAGAGCCCAGTGGACTCATTTTATACGACAATTTTATTATTATCATGCAAATTGCCTAGTGACCACAGCACAATTTAAATAGGTATCTGAGAACAGAGGAGTGAAGTAATAAGGTAAATAATACTTTCCTTCTTCTAGTGTGGATGCATAAAACAGGTTGAGACAACTGATACTTAGAGAGACTGCTGAATCTCTCCCTCAATCACTGTTGAGGGATAACTCATTTGAGAAAGTGGAAGCTCTTAACATACTTTAAATAATGTTGTAATTATGTATGTGTTATATATATGATTATATATCATATATATATATGATATATAATGATTACTTCAGAAAAACTTACTTTGATCTGCACCAGATTAATTAATAGTTACTCAAATACTTTTTTTTCTAAATGTGGTTCAGATTTTTTAATCTGCCCCTCCAGGTGCAGCAGGTTTTGGTGATTAAGTATTTGTTTTATACACTTTGTTAATGAAAAACTTAATGAAGTCATAATTACTTTTATAATATAAATCAGCATATATTTTAAAAATCACAACATAGACAAAATGAGAACTATTTGATTTAGAATATTTATAGATACTTGTTTTCTACTTCAATTTTAACTGGAATTTTCTTTTTCATGCCAGAAACAGAAAAGCCACTTCATTCTTTTGACTGGCTCTGAATGAAATAGAAGCAAGCCAGAGAAAATTGATTTCACTAAACCATATGGTACAGATGAAATAGAGTAATTTTCCAAGTCAGTCTAAGTATTTTGGGCTGAAATTCAGGAGTTGTCAAAGTATGGGATCAAATGAGGATAAGAATTAGTGTGTTAGGCAAGTATTCCTTAGAATCTCAGCTCCTTCTTTTTAGTGTAGAATAAAAGAGAATAGAAGAATTTCAGTTAGAGGAGACCTACAACAGTGATCTAGTCCAACTGCCTGACTAATTAAGGACCAATAAAAAGTTAAAACACATTATTATGTGCACTGTCCAAGTGCCTGTTAAACACAGACTTGAGGCTTTGACTTCCCCTTAAAGCAATTTGTTCCAGGGTTTAGCCACTGCATGGTAAAGAAATGTTCCCTAACATCCTGTCAGAACCTCGTCTGGCACAGTTTGAACTATTCACATGTGTTCTGGTCACTGGATGCCAGGAACAGACCAGCACTCCCTCCCCAGGTGCCCCTAAGGAAGCTGTACAGAGCAGTGAGGTCACTCCTGAGCCTCCTTCTCTCCGAACCAGACAAACCCAGAGCCCTCAGCTGCTCCTCACAGGATGTGCCTTCCAGCCCTTCCACCAGCTCTGCTGTGCTCCTCTGGACCATTCAAGGCCCTTCCCACCCTTCTCAGCCCGTGGGGCAGCCCTGCACACAGGGCTCAGGGTGAGGCCCATCTCGGCTGAGTGCAGCAGGATGATCCCAAGCACAGCGGTGCTGCTGTGTCTGCTGCAGCCCGGGGTGGGGTTTGCCCTCCTGGCTGCCTGGGCACACACTGCTGACCCACCCTGAGCTGCTGCCACCAGCACCCCCAGATCCCTTTCTGCAGGGCTGCTCTACACACACTCCTCTGCCGGCTTTAACTTGTGCCCAGCTTCACTGCATCCCAGGGGGAGAATCTGTATTTGTTCTTGTTCAATTGTTATCATGCCACTGATAAGTGCCCAGTGCTCTGATCTATTTCAGATCCCACTGTAAGGCTCTAGTCCCTCAAGAGTCAAAAGTACCTCCCAATTTGGCATTGTCAGCAAATTTGCCAGTGGTGCATTAAACTCCTGCATCTTGACCATTGATAGATACATTGAATGGAAATTGCCCTGTTACTGAACCTTGAGGAACACCACTGGTGACTGGTCAGCAGCCATGTGTAGCTCCATGCATAACAGACTTTTGAACTCTGCCTTTCAGCAAGTTCTTCACTCAGCACACTGTGTTCAGCTGCACAGCTTATCCAGAAGGATGTTGTGAAGAACAGCTTCAAAAGCTTTATTAATATCAAGAAAAACTGTCCACCACCTCCTGTTTATCCACTAAACATGTAACCTTACATTGAAAGATGTCAAATTACTTAGAAAGGACTTTCCATTTGTGACACCACAAATTTGTTGACTGTGTCTGATGATGGTGTTATTCTTTAAGCAAGCTTCTGTATATTTTGCAGGCATTGAGGTTTGACTAGTAGGTAATAGGTTTGTTGGGATTTTTTTACATTCAAATAAGTGAGAAAAGAATATACTTATAGTCTGCCATTTATGATAAGTAGATATCACAGATTGTTTCCAAAAGTGGCATTGACATATTTTCTTACCAGTGAATGACAAGCTCCTCTGTGTGAGCTCTATTATTCATGTCCAAAATTTTGCTGAAAAAAACCCCTGAAATGATTGTAGTTCAGATTTTGAATGAATCAGGCAATGCTTCTGCATGCTGTATATTAGGTAATCTTCTCTGCTGTTCACCTTAATGAATCTGAGCTTCACCATCCTCATCCAATTTATTAGTATTTGTTGTAATTAATGAGTAGACATCATCTATGGGGTAATTTTTTCCCCAGTTCTGAGAAAGTCTTATTTTCTTAGAATACTGTAGCTCATATAAACAACATGAGCTACATAAACAATATAAACAATGATACTTTTTTTTAACCCAACATTTTGTTGATCATGTCTTAAAAGAATAGAAAAGGGGAGAATTTATATTTATAGCAATTTTTCTCACACTTGGCCTCTTTCTAAAACAAAATCAAATTGTTGCTCTTAAGGTATCTTATAGTATTCTTTAAAGAAATGTTGCCAGTATACTTTTGTACCCACCCAGAGAGATGGAGCTCCTGCAATATTTTATCAGTTCAATCAGAACAGAGGCTAAGGAATATAAAAGACACAGTGTTCTTTCAGTCAAATTCTTCCTGTTTTGATAACATTATCCCTTATGAAAATAAAAGGTCATCAGTTTCTGCTAATTCAAGGTCTTGGACTAGCTTCATAAATCAGATTTCAGTTTGAAAGAGGGATCTCCATCTGTATACACAGATAAATAAATTGGGAGATGTGCTGATTCTTATGTAAATATTTCGGTAACTTTAGGAAAAATTTATCCCTTGAATAAAGTCAGAAAGTGACATGAAATCAGCTCAGACCTTTAATAAGGTCTCTCTGACAATGAAATATTGCTTGAAACAATGACATATTATAATTAAGTGCAACATGAGCTATAATGCACCATTAACAGCTGTTATATACCAGCTATACACAGAGAAAGAGATGCTATGGATTATCAATGAAACACTTTCAAATACTCAGTGGGATGGCTTCACCTCAGACCTGTAACGGTCAGTTCCTTCAGGGACAACCAGGGTTTTTCATCAGACCTTCCTGGAATAAGGGATGTGAGTAAATTTCTGTTTTGCCAATGTTTCACCTGGAAATGTGCCTTTTTCCTTTGAGATTCATCTTTTTCTATATAGCAAGCATTGAAGTTATCTGAAGCATCAAGACTCTTGATGCACTTTGTTGCACAGTAAGACTTCAATACTTCAATATGAATCAAATATATATATAGACCCTCAATATCTATCTGAAACATGGTTTGTTTGTTTGGGGGGGTGGGGGGGTGTATGTGTTTTTTCTTTCAAATATACTCTTTATGTTATAGGTTTATCCCATCATCAGAAAAAAGTATCCAGTAGCTCCATTCTTACATGTTTTTCACTTCCACTTTCCTGGTGAGCTTCTTCAATCTCTTACAGATCTCCTAATTTTGTGCATAAAGTATACATTATCCTAGGTCAGATCTCTGTTTTAGGGGGCAAAAAAATTAAAACTTTATTTGAATCTTTGTTTTTGGAATTACCTGAGACAGCAATAAGTACTTCAAATGTGAAATGTAGGGGCAGAAGGGCAAAACTTCGATTTAACTCAAAGAGGATTAAAAATGTAATTGAGGCAGCACACAGTCTTTACTGATAATGCAGGAAATTGAAATAAGTTGGTCACCCTTCCCAGCAGGTTTCCTCCTCTCCAAAGCCCTCCCTGACTCTGCCCTTTTCTCTTGTGAAGTCTTGTACCTGCCCAAATCCCTTCCTACCCCAGACCTGACATCCCTTCCTTGTCATCTGAAGAGCTGTGAGCTCTGTCTGCTCCAATGGCACAATCCAACACCACTTTGACACTGAGGGTGTCACACATCATCATGAAGAGCTCACCTCCTTCATGGCTCTCCTTACCCACCACCTACGTCGGTGGGGAGGCCCTCCAGTGAGGGAAGCAGGCTGCTAATGGTTTGCAAAACTGAAGATTTCGCACACATATCAGTAAGCAGAAAATATGTGTACACAGTGGATTACAATCATCCCTCCCTCCTGTGGCAGCATTTGTTTCCCACAGCTTTGCAAAGTTCTTGGCACAGCAAGATCCCACCCTACAGGATAGCTGTAAATACAAAATGGGTGTTAAGGAAATTCTCTTACAAATTTACCACTAGGTTAACTAGTGTCTAATGAAAGATAAGAGGAAGCTCTATTATTCATCTATTCATCTATTATGTCCAGTTTTATCTCACCATTTTTTCCTGCCCAGGTCTGATCTTTGGTGAAGGCAGAGGTCTTTTCCAGACTGAAGAACAGCCTTTGTAATTGCCGTACAGCTCCTGGGTTCAGGGTCACATGTGTACCTCATGTGGGAATAAGATCAGGGTTGTCAAGAAAGAGCACTCAAGGAAGCAATTGGCATTTTTCTGTTACTTCCTTTGAAAGTAGATTTGGCTGGCTGACTGACTTTCCAGAACTAGAGAGGTTTAGTTTGTTTCATGTACGGTTCTAATATTTCTATTTTTTCTTACATGATGCAATTCAAGTGTGAGTGTAGATAGTGTAATCTTCTACAAGATTATGATATTCATGGGAGTAAGCAGATTAAATCCTTTGAGGGCAACCATGATGAACATAGTCAGGGTTTATAAGTGAAACAAGTCTGGGACTTTAGTTCAGTCATAGTAAAGGAGCAGTCACAGAAAAAAAATCTTGAAATTAGCTGTAGTCTCTAATCCTGGAAGCCCAAAAGAAAGAAGATTGACAAAACCTGAAAGGTTCAGAGAAATTGGGAAATAAAAAATACCCAGCATCTGATCTCATCTCACCAGCTTTGTCAGTCCCTAACCCATAAAAGCAGCTAAGATGACCTTAAATTTTGAATCAATAGTATTTAGTAAGAGGAAAAGAGAAACCCCAAAAGCTGTGTAACATAATTGATATTCAGAGCAACAATGTAATCACATTTCTTCAAATGTGGCCAGAGAGTAAAGCAGTGATATTTGCTAATAGAAACAAATCACTCTTTCAAGCATGCTCTTTCTACAAATAATATACATTAACACACTTATGAAATAGCCATAAATGACAGACTACAGTCACAGAGTAAGTGAGCCTTTGAAAAACAGTGTATTAACTTTCTAGTCTAAAAAACATGTCCTATATTTCTCTTGAAGGTAAGGTACAGGATATGTAACATAATTTGGTTTTTTGGAAGTTCTGGATCTTATTAAACAGGAGGTACTTTGCATTTCTTTTGTCTTATAATGTGCTTTAATATTTTGGTAACCATCATGTGAAATATATAAGAACCTGGCCTTCAGCCTGCTTTAAATAAAGATCAAGGCAAGAACAGATAATTGATCTGAACGGTTTGTTTAACCCTAAATATGCAATCTGAAGAGTTCAAGCTTAATTTTAAAATTATTTTCTTTTGTTTCACTGTAGCTAATTTGCATACAATGCCATTTAAGTAGTTCATTTTATGGTGACATAACAATAACAATACATGGCAGCTATAAAGGGAAAGTTGGGTTATTTTTTCTTTTGTGAGTATGAAGTTGCTCACAGAAGAAATGAGGCTAAAAAATCATGTCTGCAGATATTTGTGTTTCTTAGACAAGATTTGCAAAAGAAAGTCTTCATTTCAAAGCCTCATCACTCTTTTTATTGAGAAGTATTGGATCATCCCTGTGTAAAATTGTAAGTTCAGGGATCTGATATAAAACTTCCTGCAGCTCTCTTCTCCTGCCTCTGCCCTCCCCACCCCGTGTGTACCATTAAAAAAACTGTCCAGGTTTTCTTCTAGCATTTTGTTAAGGCAATTTCCCCAGCTGCATACTTCTGTGATTGTGAAGTGGCATGCTGGCAACCAATTGACTGCAGAAGTAATGATGAAATAACAGATATTTTAAGAAAAAGAATCATGAATTTAACAAATACTTTTCCTTGATCTGAAACAAAATGTTTAGAATAATTTTGGATACTTCAATGCTATTTAGATATCATTGCTAAGTTTTGAAACAAAATATTGTTCTAGAGTGAAAAATTGAAACATCTCACTTTGAAAATGTTAGAACTGTGTTCAAGAAGGCATTTCTTTGCCTCCAGCTTGAGCTACTTAACACACTAAATACAAATTCAAGAATTGTTTTAGACTTTCCAAACCTTCACATTTTTACAGACCTAATTCCAACCCTAATATTTCACACAAACAGCAAGTGCAGCAACATTCAAGTTTATACTCTGTAAACTCTTCTGGGTCCCCCTCAGACATTGTGGTCAGATTTTTTTTTTTGTGTCAACAGACAAATTTAAATTTTCTTTTTCTTCTTGTTTTCCTCATAGTATGAATGAAAGAATGCATGGTAATGTAATTTGAATGTCAGTTAATGTGCTCAGGCAGGAAATTGCTTTATGTCTTCAACAATTAGATTAAATAGCTGTTGTCAGCACTATGAGGGTGGAGCTCTCTTCTTCTAAATATGGCTCAGTGAAAGCTGCTGGAAGTAAAAGTTCTCAGCCTTGATTGTTTGTTTTCCTTAACCATGCATACTTGTGTTTCTCAGAGGAGGAACAAAACCTACCATGGAAGAGTCTCAAGTAGCCAATTCCCTGTCAGTATCTTTGGGCACAGCAGATAACTGGCAGGTCTGATGCTGGTGTGGGCAGCAGACCCTTCCACACTTGTTCACATCACTGTCAGTTTCCTCAGGATACCTCCACAGCACAACCTAATCACTCCCTGCACGATGGGCAGAAGGTACAGCACAGATCCCACAAAGTCTAATGCATCTGCTTGGATCCTTTCAGGAAAAAAACCCAAATCATAGGAACATAGAATCAGAGAATGTTAAGGTGTTGGAACACACCTTAAAGATCATCTAGTCCCAAACCCTCCTGCCATGGGCAGAGACTCCTTCCCCTAGAAGTGGTTCCTCAAGCTCTTACCCTACCTGGCCTTGAAGACTGCCAGGGTTTGGGCACCCTGGACAACATGTTCCAGTGTCTCACCATCCTCACAATAAAAAAATTCTTCCTAATGTTTAACCTAAATTTCTCCTCTTTCAGTAAGTACTCATTACTCCTTTTTTTTTTTTTTTTTTTTTTTTTTTTTTTTTTTTTTTTTAATGACTATTTCACAGTGCATGTTAAAACTAGTTGTGTACATTAAAACTAATTTCAGAAACTATGGGCCATTTCAGTGATATTGACCATCTTGTGAAGTGCATTGTTTTGTCCCCTTCAACATCATTAGGACTTTGACATGCCCTTGGCAGCAGTTGGCTGAAACCTTTGCTGTTTGCTAGCGTGGCAAACAGTTAGACATACCTAAAGTTCTAGAATGTGTCTCGCCTACACAACCCCTCTACCAGTCCAGCTCATGATCCAAGTTGCTATTTAGAGAAATTTATTTTTGTTGGTTGTTTTTATAGTTTCTCATAGGGCAAAATTTCATAAATTTGCCTGTACAAGTTCCAAGTAGCCAAAATATTACGCTTTAATTATTATTCCCTGTGTTATGTAGATCAGAGCATTACCGTATATCAGAGCATTCTTGAACTATTGTGTAACTTCTAAAAATTATTCTCAATGTTACTTCAACTTATCAGCAATCAAGAATCTACTGCAGCATTTCACATATTCTTTTAGTGCTGTCAATTACATACAGTGGTCTAAATTTGCTTCTAATATTTAAAGTTGCCTTGGTCAATTCTAGCTTCCAGGCATTGACATATATTCCTTTCTCCAACAGGCCAAACACAAGTGTCAGTTCCTCGTGGAGGCAGAGGTTTCATAGCACATCAATCTTTAATCTTCTTGTCAGTCCAGTAAATAGATGACAATCCTTGAGATATTTTTACAAACCATACTTCTCCTGCCTTTCTTCAGACCATTGGCTCATCTCTGATTCTTTTCAAAGCTGGACATAGTATTTCAGGAGTGACTTTATGTATTCAGACACAAATGCTGTAACATTTATCTGCAGCAGTTGTTCAAAACTTTTCAGATCCGTAATCTTCCTCTGATCTGTCCCCATTTGTAGGCATAGGATGAGTTTTATGTCTATGACTGTGGATTTGACTGTTAAATTGCATTTGTTTATATGAACAAGTGCATGAAGTGATTGTGGATACTCCCTCTCCCAGTAATTGCCTTCTACTCTATTTAGCTCTCCCTAACATTTATGTCATCTGCTGTTTAAGTTGGTATAGAGTTTTATTTTTTTTCAAGTCATGAATACATAGAATAGCCAGGTTTTGGGGTTTTTTTATACCAACAGAGTAACAGGAAGGGCTTCCAGAGTTATGTTATCCTGAAAAAGAAGGTCCTCTTCAGAGGAAGCAGACCTACCAAACAAACAAGTCCAGGAAACTGGTAACAAAGGATGAGGAAAAGGTTGAGGTACTCAACAGATTTTTACCTCAGTCTTTAATGGTAACCTTGTAACCTCTCTTCCCACACCTCTCAGGTAGATGGACAACAGGGTAGGAACTGAGAGAACAAAAGTAAGTTTTAGTTAAAAATTAGGTTCTGGACCACCTGAGGAACCTGGATGTCCCTAAATCTACAGGACATGAGGAGAAGCATTCCAAAATCCTGAGGGAATTGATTGGTGTAGTTGCCAAGCCCCTCTTCATATTTGAAAGGTCATGGAAGTCCAGGGAACTGAAAAAGGGGAAATGTTGTACCCATCTTTAAAAAGAGTAGAACAGAGAAATCAGGGAACTACTTACCTGTCAGCATCATCTCTGTGCTTGGGAGAATCGTGGAAAAGATTCTTCTGGAAGCTGTGCTAAGGGACGTGGAGGAGAGGGAGGGGATTCAAGATGGCATGGCTTCAGCAAGGTCATTCAGAGGGTAGTAATCAATGGCTCAGAGTTCTGATGGACATCACTGACAAGTGGAGTCCCTCAGGGGACAGTACTGGGACCACTGTATCTTTATTAATGATGTAGACAAAAGGATCAAATGCACCTTCAAAAAATTTGCAGATGCTGCCAAGCTGAGTGGTGCTCTTGACACACCAGAAGGACAGGATGCCATCCAGAGGGACCTGGACAAGCTCAAGAACTGGGCCCATGGGAATCTCATGAGGTTTAACAAGACCAAGACCAAGGTGCTGCATCTGGGTAGGGGCAACCCCCAGTACCAGCACAGGCTGGGGATGAACAGATGAAGAGCAGCCCTGTGAGAAGGGCTTGGGGTGCTGGTGGGTGAGAGGCTGGACGTGGCCCAGCCATGGGCACTCCCAGCCCAGAAAGCCAAAAGTGTCCTGGCTGCATCCAGAGCAGCGTGGGCAGCAGGGGAGGGAGGGGATTCTGCCCCACACCTGGAACCCTGCACTCAGTTCTGGGCCCCCAGCACAGGAAGGACTTGGAACTGTTGGAGTGAGTCCAGAGGAGGGTGTCCAGATGATTGGAGGGGTGGAGAAACACTCCAGTAAGAAAAGGCTGAGATAGTTGGTTTTTTCCAGCCTGGAGAAGGCTTTGGGTTGATATTATTGTGACCTTCCAAAGGTACCTGAAGGGAATCTGCAAGAAAGACGGAATGAGACTTTTTACAAGAACACATAGTGACAGGACAAGGGGGCATTGATTCAAACTGAAAGAGAGTAGGTTTTAATTAGATATTTCACAAAAACTCTGCTGTGATGGTGGTGAGGCACAGGAAGTGGTTTCCCAGAAAGCTGTAGATGCCCCATCCCTCCAAGTGTTAAAGGCCAAGCTGGATGGAGCTTTGTGCAACCTGGTCTAGTGGAAGATTTTCCTGCAGTATGGGGATGGAGGGAGGGAGGGGGGTGGAGGGGGGTTGGAACTACATGATCATTAAGGTCACTTCCAACCCAAACCATTTTGTCATTCAGGAATTCTATTATTCTATGATTAATGAGGGTTATGTTGATTTTGGATTGTTCTGATTTCTTAATGAAAATGTAATGAGGTATCAGACCAAATGTTTCACAGAAGTCTAAATGCACCATATTAACACTATGACCTTTAACAATCAAACCTGCCACCCGAGCAGAAGACCTATCATGTTAGGGTTATGTGTATTTTTATAATAAGCTTATGCTGATTGTACTACAGGCCACTGCTCTGAAATCCCACAACGATGATTTCCACATGTGTAAATGACCCTGAATATCATAGTAGATTTTTGTTTGCTAGCATGCAAAGGAAAGCTGAGAAGAATGTATTTCCCACAGGTATCGTTCCACTCAGTGCACATACCTTTTCCCCTCATTAGTAACTCTTTGCAAGAGGTTTTAAGAAGCATATTTTTAAATGGCCTACAGTTCAGCCCACAGGGACTTGGGAAGGAGACTGAAGGGGGCTTATAAGTAGAATAGCCAAGTGTCTATGTGTTAGTATTTATATGTACAAATTAATGCTTTCAGATGAGAGGGTGTTTTTTCAAGAAAACAAATCTAGCTTTTCTTTTTAAACACAGGATACATTGAATAGGTTTTTTGATATCCTGATAAATTTAGGGGCTTATCTTTACACATTCATAAAGAACGTAAGTCTGGCAGGGTAACTTTGTCCTTTTGTAGGACGGTAGAATATTATCAGCACAAAAAGGCTATTTTCAAAGTAACATGATGCACAATTTACTACATTTAGGGAACATTTTACTACAACCAAAGGCAGGCAAAGGTTTGTATTTCCCATGTAACCTTTCCTGAAGGAATGATAGTAACAACACAACACTTAAAAACAAAGGCACAGTTAAGACATTCATTATTGTTCCTGAACAGGATTAATTTTAATGATAATTCCACTTGCCTACACAGTGTTCTTATATGTGAAAAAAACCCATGGGATTAGGCCAAATATTGTCATGGTAACTGAAAGAGAGGGAAATAATTCTAAAACAGTTTCCAATAAGCAGGAGCAGCTACCATTCCATCAGTAGCCTTCAATAGAACGTGACATCTGTTTTTCGTTTGCTGTTTCTAGGCTTGAAGAAAAGCAGGATAATTGGAAATACTACAGTGTTCTGGGAACATATTGAATGAAAAGGCTCCTAGTGCTTTTAAAATATTGGTCCATTTATCTATAAAAACATCTAGCAAGTACCTTCTTTGACCAGTTATAAATTGGACAAGTTAGTTGGAAAATTTTCTGGACTCAACTATGCTCAAGCAGTGAAAGATCAAAGCAAACTTCTTGCTTTAATAAGCACTACCATTTCAACCGAGAAGCAGACATCTATTTTTGGAACTGAGAAGATGAGAATGAATTAATTGTATGAAATTATGTGATTAGTTCATAATGAGTATAAACTAACCCAAAGAAGAAACATGTACCAGTACTGGTGTTTTCCACCTCTTTTATTCAAGCACTCTTACCCATGAGTTTAAGATAATACTCATAACTGTACTGCTAGGAGACAGACCAAAATCCAGTTGTGGAAGTTGAAGGGGGAGAAAAAAATGGAAAAATCAGTCATAGTTTTTACCAGCAAGGGTGATTACCAATGAAACTGTGTACCATTTTATCTTCCCACTACATTAACAGTTTTTAGTAAACTATTTGGAACATTTCTAAGAAGTTGATTGTGGACTGTTAAGTGTGCTCTACCCAATATTAGAAAACATTGTTTGCTCGCCTAGGCTAGACAATGCACACACAAATAAAAGCTCTTTTGTCCTACGAATCCATGAGATGTTTATGCACCAACTTGTCAGGTAAGAGGTTGGTTTTAGGCACTCAAAGTTTTAGAGTAGGAGCTTACAAGTTAGGTTATGGTTAAAAACTTGGACATTTGGTAGGACTGAAAAAAGAGAAGAAACAATGCTTTTACTTTTTTTATCCTGAATATTATTTCATGGTATCTTCATAACAAAGAAGATGAAAAACATCAGGAGAGAATAGTAGAAGCTTAAAACTTATCTAGTGTTTCCTAAATCAGAATTCTGGAATGATAACATTATATGAAAGCCTTGTTGATATATGCTTTGAGAAATATAATTTAGCTAAATTTCATACACTGATCACCTCTGCAGCTTCTTGAAACATCCTGTTTCAAGGTGTCTGAAAATGGTCAGTACAAAGGGTGTTGCTTCTTGTGCTTGCAACTTTTTTGTAAAAAGTTCACGGCACCGAGAGCACTTAAGTCAAGACCCAGTAAAAGGTCATAAACTAACATCTTCCTGTTTGTAAGATTAAATCAAGCCAAAATGCCTCCAAAACCCATGGCAACATCACATCACCAAGACAAAAACCTCACAGATCAATTCCAAAACTATTTAAACTAAAAGGTAATTGCAAAATTGCTCACTTCGTGTGCAGTTTGCTACTTGTGATCTTTTCTCTCTTCATACTGAAAAAAATGTAGCTATAAATTATTGTTAGCATAATTTCTTCCACTCCTATTCATTCACGTATTCTCTGGGCAACACTAAGATGGCCCAATAACTATAGATGATGTGCTAGATGCAATTTCCAATTTGAAAGCCTACTGTTGGAGCACTTTTCCAAAAAGGACCTAAGGTTCAAAATAATTTTATTTCAGGCTGCAGTCTAAACTGATATGCTAACATTTTTTTATGCATAATTTGGCACCTGATTTTAGTGTTAATACAGTGCATCCTGATAACTTTGACCTTGCCTACTGCTGAATTTTGTGGTGACATGGGTCATGTCTTTTGAATTCCCTGGCCCAGGATCAGGTTGCTCATGTGTGTAATCCATGCTGTTCCCAGATACTCTCCTGGTAGAGATGATAAGGAAACTGCTGCTCAGCTTAGGCTCACTGTCCTGCCTGCTGAGGAGACTGTTATGATAACAGTTATGTTTACCAGCTTTCCAGCAGCCAGGAAATTCTTAACATTAGGGAAGTTCAGGTACAGTCATATCTAATTAGTGTGCACGAAAGCAACAACAAACAGCAAATCATAAAAATGATTGAGTGTGGGGGTCTTTGTTTATAGAGACATTTCAAAAATACAGCTCACTTATTCTTGTGACTATTTGTCACAACAAGGCCAGCCTTAATTTTCTTTTTTTTCTTTTCAGATTTTATTTTTGCTTACTTCTCTGCCAGTCTCAGGCTTTATTACCTTCAGTTATTTGCCTGCATAGCAACTTCACACAGTGAAAAGACAGCTAATAAGTAGTGACAACCACTAGTTAGGGCTAAACACTGGGGAATTTCATTCTTGACGATTGACCATCAGGGACATGGTGGTTTTGTCACCCTAATGCTCATGTCAGACTCTGTGAATCTGATCTGCTTGCCTAGGGCAAGTGAAAATTAGTGAGCATGAGGCAGCCTGCATATGGGGCAGGTTCTCAAGGAAACCTGGCCCAAACTGGCCCACTGCCCCTCTTGCTGCTGTCATTGCCCACTTTACTGCCTCCAGGAGTCAAAAACATGGGGAAGGTATATGGGCCTTTTCAAGCCCTGCAGCTTCAGCTCCCAAGGATGCTGGTATTGGAGAAGGGGAGAACTTGGGTTTGGAGAGCAGAAGCCACAGGTGCAGCAGCAGTCTTTATTGCTGTATTGATTGGATGACCAACTTCAATATATAGACATAATAATAGACATAGAGATTCTGCCAGCTGTGGAAATCTCCTTATGCAGCTGAAGGTTATGCAGTAGGGTTGGAAATGAAAGAGGAAACTGATTTATTCTCACTGTTCATTACTGCAATTCAGAGCAATTTATTTAAGGTCACTATCTCCCATTCTAAGGGAAAATGCAAACATTAATCTTCATATACTGTATCTTGGAAACCAGTGTTCTGGATAATTAGTTTGCTATCCTCTTTGTGTGTGCAGTCTTTTCATATTCAGCAAGAAGGACAGTAGTCTAATCATCTGTGCGGTACATATGGGCTTGGGCACACACCACAGTTTAAGCAAACAGGAGATGATTGCTGTCTTCAGATTGATGATACCTTCAGCATTCTTTTAGGGTCAGTTTTTGTTTATTTCAAATAATGTTTCTATTATTGGGTCTAAACCCACAATAGCACAACAGAAAACTCATGTTTCTTGTTTGGGTTGTCCAAAAGTGCTTGTGGCAATACTAAGATGGAGGTAAGTACAGACCATTCCCTGAGTGTTTGCTTTGGTTTTAGGGCAGATTTTTCTGTCCCTGTTAGTAAGATTACCTTTAGCTTACCTGTCCCATGAACCTCCCTTATGGTGCACTTCAAGGTGCAGCTCCATTTTTTCTATGGTATACATGTCCCATGTACCATGATCCTGAAGAACTAACCATTGCTTTAATGAAGAAATTTATATTCATCTACTCTACATGGAACTGAAATAAACATCACCAGAGATAGTGAGGTAGGGAGAAATCACTGACTTCTGACTTCTTTTTGTCACTGTGAAATACCCATCCTCCTAGATAATATTGACCTGTGTGACCTCTCCCACTGCCAGTGAAACATAGAGCTGTCCCACAATGCCAAGAAAGACTAAAAGTTCAGGTTTTACCAGTTCTGATGAACTTAGAGGATGCCACCAATATTTTCAGTATGATGGATGGTGAGATTTTTCCTCCTTAACAATATTTGGAATTGCTTTTGTGCCTTTGAGGTGAGACTAGAGGCAATAGGTTTTGCTCTGCTGGAATTGGTGTTAAGTGAGATGGAAGCCAAGCCACCCAACGACTGAGACATGCCCAGAGAGGTTGAGGACACCAGCACCTTAATGATGTTCCATGTTAATTCCTGATTTCCCAAGTAGCTGCTAAATAATCACATGGTGCTTCAACATCATTAGTGAATAATATTTAAAAGACACTGAAGAGACAGGTCAGATGCAGGTGGTAGATAAGAGCACCAGTTAATGACACAACTCCTGGACAGTCTTCATATTGTCTTCATAAAGAACTTTACCCATAAAGAATTCTTCTTCCATGATGAATTTCATATCAAAAGCAAAAATAATTAGTGCATCAGGAACAGTACCTCAGAAGTCTAATCAAGACTTATGTGACCTTGTGCTCACTACAGAATCTTTCCTGTCCAAGCTTGGTCACATTGTCTCCTTGAGTTTCCCTGAGCCAAATACACTGGGGCATTTGCAAGATCAGGTCTTCCTGCAGGTCATGTTTCACTTTTTAACCTTGGCCCTGCTGGTAAGCTAGTGTCATGCAGGGATCACAGGTCACTTGCTCCTCGTAGAGCCCTGCAGTTGTAGTTTCCCACTGAGCTCTGAAAGATAAGCCACCTTTCCATGCTTCAACCCTCCCTACTGGCTGTTCTTGCATAGTTTTGGTTTATTCTCTAAATGTCTATGAGAAGATTAATAGTGCTACTGCTAATGGGCTCCTGGTAGTAACTCAATATCCACAAGGGCTCTCAGGAGCACTTGCTCAATCTAGAGATGCCAGAGAGAGGAGAGGGTAACTGGGAAGGCAACTCCCAGCCCTGAGCTGCCTGTGTCCCTCTGCTTGCATGCACCTACACATATACATGCACAGGTCATGGCCACCCCATGTCCGTCCGCCAGCCTGTTTGTTTCCTTACCTTTTATGCTCTCCAGCCTTGTATAAAGCAGCCATGCAGAAAGCACCTCTCATACTCATGGTGTCCAAGGAGGGGCCCCCACGGGCAGCCAGCATTGATAACAACACAGAATTAACTGCTCTCAGCCACTATAAGCAGATTCGTTATCTGTATCCCTTATCCAAATGCTTAGAAAAGGCTGAACCTACAGCAACACTTAGTGAGCATAAATAAAACTTCTGAAGACAGCAGTGGTCCCAGGACTTGTGTAGATTAGGACTGCTAGAGAATTCCAGGAGACCTTGACAGATGCAATATGTAGAGCCTGAATCAATTTAGATTTAGTCTTTGTTCTCTTAAGTATAATGGGGGAAAAGCACTCATACTCCACTTCTGGATAACAGAAGTGAAGGTCTGTGTCTGTCCTGCCTTTAAACTTCCCTGCACAGAGCTACTAGCCACGAAAAATTAAGTCTAGGTCTGTGTTTTCTTCTATGTCTAATAGTACCCACTTGGCTTGTGCAAAGAGGTCCAGGGAAACAGCAGTCACCAGACTATAAAGCTGATGTCTACCCCATTGGCTGCTGACTTATATGGAAGATCAGTGATTGGTACCAGCTGGCGATTTCGCCCCTAGTCTGCTTTGTGTAGCGCTTCAGAGATTAACTTCTGGATCAACCAAAGTGACTTCTGAAGTTATATCTATTTTGTTAGGCAATGCTGGCTGAAGAAAAAGAAAATGAAGAAACATTTCTTGGAACATAAAAAAGCTTTGTTTAGAGTTTGGACTTCAAAAATCACAAGAACATGCAGAATCTTTATGCAAGTAAGAATTTTATAAGCTTTGTATTCATCTCTCATCCAAGCTCTGAATGTTGTTGAGATGTGATTTCAGACCAGATCTTTTGCATCCAAGAATGCTATTTAATTCCTGGCTCAGCAGGAGGAGACTGAGTCCTTTCTCCTCACTATCTCTCTGAGTGGCAGCTGAAAAGACAAGAGAAGTGTCATTTTATGCCAGTTGACAGAAGTTGTGTCTTGTGCCATTTTATGCTTTGGGCTGGGTTGGGGTTGGGTTTGTTATTTTCTCCTTGATAAAAAGGATCACCCAAGCAAGATGACGCAGAAGGAAATTAATTATTAAGACAGCATTTCACTTAAGCAGGTAGGGAGGCATTAGGAGGTATAACAATGAGCCATCTAGCAGCAAACATGGTGAAAGGCTGCAGGGAACCAGGAGCAGGTCCAAGGGCAGCATTTCTCCCTTGTACTTTGCTCCTGCAGTACTTCTCTCTGGCCAGAAATCAGGCAGCATCAGCCCCTTTGTGCCCAATACAGATGTAGCTCGCTGTGGCAGCATTCTTAAGTTTTTCACCAAACATACCTTTGATATGCTTGGGGAGAAGAAGTTTCCTTCTTACATACATAAAGATTTCAGCAGGTTTTTTTTGGTTGAAAGAACCTTGAGATAACAGCCTACACATGCAGTAGTGTACATAACCATGGGATGGTCAGAGGAACAAGCATTGGTGTAGTGTTTTATGACTCAAAGAGAGCACATCTACTCTACTCACAGCACATTCATCAGTCACTCTTACTCCATCCCTTCGCCTGGCATCATGATTTTCTCTGGTGATGTGCCCTGGGAGCAATATGCTGAGGAAAGCATCCATCCATCACAGACTAAAGCTGTTTTGCCCACTGCTGCTTCTCCAAGTGTTTTCATGTCAGTGCTGAAAGCAGGCTGCCCCACATCTGCAACATCCATTCCAGGCCCATCATTTAGAGAGGTAAAAGAGAAGCCTGGTGTGAGTGGGAAAAAGATACTTAGCTTGCAAAATAGAAATTTAAAAGTTCAGGAATCACTGCTCTGTGGTCTGTTAGCTGAACATCAGGATTTATTATCAAGTATGTCAGTGCAGCTTGTATCTAAGAGAGATGCTGGAGATTGAGAGAAGATAATTATTTGTATTTCCCTCAATTTTTTGCTTTGCAAACTGGAGGCTGGTGAGTCTATAACCTAAGAAAACAGGAGAGACACAGACTAATCTCTCCAACACTCACCCTAGAAGGCAAAGCAGACCCATGACCTTTCTACAGTCAATGGGAGTTTTTTCACTGACTCTAGTGGAGTCTGGATTTCTGAACTCTGAGTTTTCCATAATGAAGGCCAGATTTTTCCCTCGATTTATGAAGTATGGTATTTTCCCAGCTTCATTGCACACTGTCTCTTGTTTTCCAACAATGCATTCAAAAGCTGAAGTACACCTCTGTGAAACAAAGGGCAGGATATACAAGAGGATTTAAATGAAATATGCTTATGGCAAGGGACATAATGTTCACTCAGCTTGCTAATTCCACTTTGGGGCCAGTATAAATGCAAAACATAATATCTCTTGGACATGTGATGTAGTCTTAGAGAAGGAGGATCACTGACCTTATGTTCAGGATGAACAAAATGACATGAACAAAGAAATCCCATGATGCCTATCTCCCATTACCTGTTTGTTTATGAAGTTAGCCTTGCTAAATTTACTTGAGGAAATAGTAGCTTTTAAAAGAAAGCATTTCCATAATTCTCTGCAGTTCTACTGACTTCTGCAAGTCCATCTGGATATCCAATTCAATAGGATAGGAGCTCCATTTTTAATAGCTTACATTTTAATTTGAATAAGCAATTGTCCTTTTCTTCTTTTCATGTTTCCAGGATTGATGTAAACAGTACAGAAAATGTGATCTCACAGATGTGGAGGATTCAAAATTAAGAATGACAACAACATGAAAGATCTTAATGTTTTTGACCATTTTTAAACTTTTGGAATGCAAATTTTTAAGGTACCAGGACTGAGTATTAAATACGCCTTTATTTCTGGGACTACAGGGTTACTTTGTGGTACATTAGCACTTTCAATACTAATGTGATCATCAGGTAGCCTTTGGTACCTGAGGCTGAAAGAAACCACTTATGGGAGTGTACTCAGGAGTTTGATGCTTTGCTCTCCACAGAAATGAGTAAAGCGTTTTTAAAAAAATCCATACAACAGGCCCCTGGATGTACATAAGTGCTACATTGTATGCTTGGGAGCAAAGGAGGCAGGAGAGTACGTGAAAACATATCCTTGGGCTCAATGGCCCTGAATGAGCATTAGAGGTCTCAATGCAAAAAGCAATTCAACATGAGAAATTCCACTGATGTGGTAACAAAGTTAATAAGAGTAATGAGTGTATGAAAAAGGAAGAAGTGATTGGGAAAGGAGATTAAATTAATCTCATCTCTCTCTACAGTACAAGACTGACTACTAGTAGAATCCTCCACAGTATAAAATATTGCTGAAAAAACCCAAAGAAAAGTAAAACTCTTATTAGGACAGAAACAAGTAGAGCATTTTCCAGACAAAACCAGAATAAATTTGGTTTATCTTCTCAGAAAAGTTTGAAATGTTCAGAAGGAAAAAAAAAACCAACAAAAACCCTACGTACAAACCAAAAAACCTCTCAAGGTCAGAGATAATCTGAAGATGAAAAGATAATAGGCAATGCTTTTTCATGGTCTTGGGTACAGTGCATAAAGGCACAACAAGCAAGCATGTGGGAAAAAGTCCAACCTCTTAAGATGAAAACTGAGGACACATCTTTCCTTTCTTTCCTTACTTGATCCAAGATGAGCGATTAGACACAGTTCTAAGGAAAGTGACAAGTATTTACCTCTCCCTGCCTTGACTTTAGGTCTAGCTACCTGACAGAAAAGCACACATAAATGAAACAGAGATAATGGAGCAAGATATAGTCATAACTAGATAAAATGTAATGGCCTGTGATGCACACAAGGTCAAACTAAATGCTCTGATGGTCCCTTCTGGCCTTAAACTTCATAGGTTGTTTCTTACAGCTGCCCTAATGAGCTAGCTACCAGTTTAGACTTGAGTTGGCTATGAGTTTCCCACACCAGTTTAATTGCAATAGTAGCATACATGACAATTTCAGGGCGGGTGGCTGAGAAACGGTTCATACCTGGTTTCCCATGCATGTCAGGAGCAGCACAATAGAGTGATGCATGGGACTTGGTTTTCAGGATTTTTGTTTCTGGAGTCTTCAAGGTTTCAGTGTCCTGCCTAGCTTGTCTCCAGAAAGATGCATCTCTCTCAAAGAATCTTACGTTCCAAACTGTTTGTTAGGAAGCCTACAAGCTGGTACTGACATTGGCAGGGCTGTACATACACCTGAGCCTTACACTGCTCTAGATCCATGCTGAACAGGTCACAAGTCCCCGTTGAACCTCTACGGAACAATACTCTGGAACCGGTTGTTTTAGGTAGATGGAGGTCTGAAGGCTGTTTTTCTCAGTGACTGAAAAACAGCCTCACTGTTCAGTTCATCAGCTGGCTACACCTCACTGCAGGGGCTTTGTTCAATGGGGAACATGCTTTTCTTCTCCATCCCACAAAGCTCTCCCAAAGCTCTCTTTTTATGTAGAGTGATTTACTTCTTAAGGGATTCAATTTCTGTAGGCATCACAACAAAGATAGATGTCCATCAAGTCTGTTAGAAATTAGTGATATCCTTTCATTCAAATTTAATCACAAGTGAAGTTTAACTTGCATTTGTGAAGGATGAGGCATTCAGATATGGTTTTATGGTTACAAAAAACATGTAATGATTTTGATACTGGAGCCAAAAGGACATCAACAGACAGGAAGAAAATTGTCTCCTTGGTAATATTTAAAATACTTTCAAAACTAAATGCCTTGGGTTGATGCATTCCTAGCTCTTGAAGGGCATAGTAAATTCTCTAATGTATTGGAAATTATATCTAAATGTAATCAGCAAAAGCACTGGTACAGTGTATTTCCAGATGAGACCTTGAAATTCTGCCCTATTGTTCAGATATCATTGTTACACTTTCATCCTGTTAATTAATTATTTAACACAATTATCCCTTCTTGCCCTCCATGAGAGTGAGCAGTTTACTTAGTTATAGACAAAATCATGGGCTGATACAATTCGCTGACTAGAAAAATTACTGCTAGTGTTTTGTATTTATTTGTGTAGAAACACATACATACAGAAATATTTGGTCTTATAGCATAGTTGATAAATTATATTTGGTTTTAAAAAATTAAGTGGATACTTTACCCTGCATGTACCTGTACATAACAAGATTATAACAAGAAGCACAGAAATTTAAATAGTACTTATGCATTTGCATACTTTTGTGTATGAATGTGTGGTTTTATGTGCTGGTGTAAAATGCACAGGGAATTTTTACAATTGTAAAGTTTTACTGCAATTAAAATTTAAAATAATTAAAATTAATATAAAGTAAAATAAATTATTATTTAAAATAAAGGACTGGAAAATATTTAATTATAAAATTATGTGCATACTACAGTTCCAAAACACTTACAGATATAAAATGTAACTGCAAAAACATCCCTAAATACCTTTTTGATTACTAATGTCTCATTTGATTTGAGGCTTGACTTCAGGCCATTCAGCTCATTGCAAATACTCCTGGGGGTTTCCCTGGGACAAATAACACATTTTACATACAAAAATGAAAGATCCTGGGCTTTGGCACATGCTCTGGGCTGTGCCAGAGTGAGACAACAGACTTCTAGTCTAGTTTCCAGAACAAGTTCTGTTTTGCTTTCTTCTCCACAGTATGAAAGCATCTATGAAGGAAAGTAAATCTGTCTTTTTTAGTGGTCTTTAAGTTTTTTGAGGCACTTCAAATAATGTGCAGTAGCAATTTAATTATGCCCTAAAATGTCTATCAGATTTACATTAGAAGAAAGAGAATCTTCTTTAAATGTATCCTCAAAAAAGAAGAATTTTAAAAAATCTAATCAAGGAAATGCAGCAAATTTCAGAAGCTGTCAGTGATTTAACTAATGCTCAAATCCTTTTAAAAATTATAGTCATGTACTTTGACAAACATTATAATGTCTTGGTCCATTACTAGTCCTTCTTCATTCAGTCAAGCTGAAGTACTTTGGGAAAATTTCAGGAAGGAAGGAATTTTTTTGATTGTGAAGTAAAATTCTAGAAAAATTATGCATCTCCATAAAACTTTTCTTGTGAATTTTACAAAAGCAACTGAAAATTCAATCTGCCCTGTTTTATAGATTTAATTACTCTTTTAAATAGTTTATTTTCAGTGGTTTTATTAGTTTTCAAATACTGAGAAGAAATTATCATATGCTCAGAATAACTTTGTTGTTTTCCTTAAATCAATATTTTCTGTTAGCAATATTTCTTTCCTTCTGCTCTGTACAGAGACATTTCTAACTGACATAAAGCAGATGAACTCATCAGTCTGTTCCTACACCCTTAGGAGGAAATGAAAACAAAAGACCAAAACATAGAAGAAAGATTTAACTGTCTTAAAACAAAATGAAGCTCTTTGCAAGAATTTGTGTAATATATAGATCAGTTTTAAGATTACCAACCAAACCCCATGAATTTTGTTAATCTAGTATTAACCTTTGCTTTTTTTTTGTGAGGATTTCAGATTCTGTGAACAGAACACAGAGATTTTAATGATGGCCACCTGTCCTCTTGATGGTGATTTCACCCATCATTACAGCTTTGACACTAATTAGAGGGAGCCAGTAGATAAAGATAAAAATACAATTACTGCTTTGGAAAGTACAAGATTTTCTTGTGTACCAAATTTTTCAGTAGGGAATTTTCATTTTTCTGCAGACACAATGGAAGTCTTCTCGCCATTTCAGTTTTAATTTAGTTTTCTTCTATAGCATTTCCAATGATGTTATAAACTATTATTCTAATAACAACTGCGAAAAATTAGTTAGCACCATGACATTTTAAATTGCATTGGGTTTTTTTTTTTTCAGGAGGCCTTTTGTCTCTGTTTTCCCCATTTACTTGGACAAAGCAGTGTTTGGAACCCTGCACAGCTTCTGGGGTGTAGCAGAAAAAGTTGCACGCAGCTTTGTGATCACTTTGACAAGAGGTGCCCCAAAAGGAGCATCTTTTGCAGATTCTACCATCCGGGTGTCAATATGCCAACTGGCTGTATATGTCTGCATTGTACTGCTTTGTAAGGATGGGTGTGCAACCATGCATGACATCCCTGTCTCCCTGCTTTACTGGTGTGCCTCTGTAACTATCTGCCCTTATTTTCTGGTGACAGTTACGAGAGCTGGAGCTACATGATCAGCAGACCACATGATACTATACAAACCACTAGATTAACTATATAAGGGTTTAAAGGAAGCATTAGTTTAAATTAGTGTGTCAAGTGCAAATGTAATGGCGAGTTGTCCTGCTCATAGTTTGAGAGGTATGTCATAAGTTTTTTCGGTTTAAGTATTGTGGATACAGGAATTTAGAAAAGTTTTAAATTCCAATTGTTAATAATTTTGCTCTAGTCCTTTTGCCATACAGTATAGAGTGCTATTAATCAGTATAAATAACAAAATAATCTACTTATGCTTCAGTTGATAAACAACACAGTCCTAAACTGTAGTACTGTGTCACTGTACTAAAAGAGCAAAAGGTTTATGTCAAACTTTCCTGGGATGGGGCTCATTATTGTCAGTGATTTTTAAGGCAAATATCCCAGTATCCTGCAGCATTTCTACATGGAGCTCTCCTTACAGAAAGAGGAGGCAATTTCTCACATGAATTATAGCTTCCCCAAATCAGCTGGGAATAAATTAGCTGTCTGCTAAATACAATTAAGGTGGCATGCAATGTTTATTTACTGCATAAGATAAGGAAACTCTTAGCACAAATATTTCTCTATTCAGAGTATTATCACTGTATAAATAGCTTAACAGGATGAATGGGGGTTTTCTAAAATAGGCAACATATAAACTAGCTGCCATATGCCTGTGTCAGACTGACTTTGTTAGCGTTATCTACAGATACTCTTGATCCATTGCTGGCTAGAGCACTAGTGACCTGCACAGTGTGAAGCATCCTGAAGCTTCCCAGTCACTTAAGACAATCAAATGTTGCTTCACAGAAACCTGGTTTTTGACGTTACAGGTAGCTTTATCTCAGGTTGCTAAGGTTTTTCACCCCTTCTGCCTGATCCATCCCCCATGTCCTGCTGAGATGGACTGTCACATCTCCAATCTTCTGCATCTACATCCTCCAGTTCATCTAACTCATCATGTACTCTATGTGTGCTGTTTTTTTGTTGTTTATTTATCTTCCCAAACTCAGAGCTACAACAAGTGAACAAAGGAAAAGACAAGTAGAGGAGACCACAAAAGCATCAAGAACAAGCAATGCTCTTGTTCAACAGTGTTTCTGAAGACAAAATCTCAGGCTACATGAATGTGAAGATGCCGTCTTACTTTGAAAGAAGTTACATGTTTTGCAGAAAGATTAGTGGGATTTACTATACATTTGTCTCAATCCAATCCTTTAAATGATTCTGGATAAAAATGTTAAAACATTAAAACGTTTTAAAATGTTTTCCTGTGGCATAACCACCCACTTGTCCTCACTCTTTTCTGCTATTTACTGATTACATTATCCTCAGTAATCAGTCTGGGATCTACTACAGACTAAAATCTTTGCTCATTTATCATAGCATTTGTTTCTATCTGATGCACTGAGATATCATCACACCCACCAGTTAAGTAGCCATTCTCAGAGTAAGCCTCTGTTTCCAACTCACCCAAAAAACATCTTCAGAAACACCAGTGAAGTAGCTGCTCTCTGTTACTTGGTGGGGTTTTCTTAATCTTTGCTTTTATTTTGAAAGATAATGATAAATACTTTATTTATGTACTGTGGTTTGTGCTGCATAGTGGAAACAAACAGCAGCAAGCTTTGGGGGTTTTTTTTTGGGTTTTTTTTAGGGTTTGTTCTCTTTTTTCTTTCTTATTTCTCTAAATCAATTATTTAATAATTTGGATGACAATTTAATTTTGGAGTTAATGGCCTATGTATTTCTTTTTGTCCCAGGCTTAAGAAGCTTTTGGGAAAGACAGTAATTTGTTTGTTTTTGTTTAAAGAAGAACATACAGTGACATACAAAATTCCAAAAATGAATAAAAATGTAGGAGTTTAAAAGAAGCTGCAGTTGCAGTTAAAATTCAAAAAATGAAGATAGTGTAGAGCTGTCCTGCCCATCTCTGCAGAGTGAGCATTTTCTGCCCCCAAAATGGAGATGGGATTTATAAAGGCATATACAGTACATTAGCAACAGTTACAGTTTCTCACATATAATCTACAGTTTTGAAAGCTTTGGGACATGATCATCTTTCTATATAAGAAGTATGGCAGGATTGTGACATTACCACCTGGAGCAGAAACCTTCACCTGGGAGATTTTGGGGACCACACCAAAGCAACAAAGGGACCTGAACAGAGATTGTACTATCTGCTGCATTTTTTTTCCATCTGAATTTTAATAGGGAACAATAAAATTAATTCCATTTATGTCTTCAATGTGGTTCCATAATTCTTGAGTTCCCTCAAAAAACTTGAGGACTTTAACCTGTCATTGGTATAAAAACACCTGATCGAGATTTTCTTTTTCAGTCACTTTGGGGATATGAGTTGAGCATCTGGGTAATTTCAAAGAAAATGACTAGATGATAACTGAAAGTGTATGAGCACAAATATTTCTCTTCCGTCATTTTGTGTACTTTGTGCTTTGCAAATTATTACAGTCATTTTCCCTAGAGATTCCAGCAAATCCTAAGCATATTTTATATGAGAAAAAAAGTAGCAAATAGAAAAACAGTTAGACCAAAACCATTAAAATTTCAAATACTCAGTAGTGAAAGAAGTAGGAACCTGAACCATTTAAATCCCTTTAATCTCCATTTTAATGAGACTTTTATAAAAGATTGAGTGTTTTTGAAATACGTGAAATTTCATTGTCACATCTTTTTTAGTCATCAACAAAACTATGCATTAAAGAAACCTAATTGCACTTCAGAAGCAATATTATTGATAGTAATGATGTTAAAAATATTGTTGGGATTGCAATTAATACTTCACAATATATGAGAATTTCTTATTGTCAGCAATTGTACTGCTGAAAATCATGTCTGCAGTCAAATAACCAGGTGAGTGACTGTGCAGTGACAGATCAAAAATATCCCAGCTCCAGGACCCACTTGTAGCAGGTGTCTGGAAAAAGACAAGGACAGGAAGAACACACAATAATAAACAGAATATTTTCCCACCCTCATGTGGGATGTAAACCAATTGCTAAGGTACCTCCCCAATGTAATGGTCTCACTTTAAAAATTTTTTCAGTAGATTTTTTTTCTAATATATATGTCCAGCAATTCTCCAATCCCTTTTCATTCCTGCTGTCCACAAGACGCTTTGATAATGCTACACAGCTAAACTCCAGAGGGTTATCTTCTTTTGTTGCTTCCAGAGCATGCTCCTTTTTCCTGTTGCTCTCAACACCTGCATCTGAAAAAACATAATCATGCTATATCCACCATCACCACACCCCTTGGGATTTGGCAGTTCTTCATTTTATCCTCCTGAGGTCTGAAAATTTAAGATTGTATTTCAGGTGCTACTAAGGCATTTCTTTCATGATAGCTGCTCCCATAACTGGGATTTGTTTGGCCTTTTTTTTGAATTGTGTCCTGTTCTACAGTACTACTTGAGATACATGCAACATTTAAGGAGTAAGGATTTGCTCAGGGACTCAATGGTACTTTCTGTTTCTTCTCTATTCCTGCCTCTGTTCATGCTGGCACAGCTGATGAGAATGATGAGAAACTGAGCAGTAAAATAGACTTTATCTCAGATGTAGGAAGAGACAAACATTTGTGTCTAGAGTGTCTCAGTGTTTCTTTTTGGTAGAAACCTTATATCTGGGAGATTTTTGCAGGCCTAGGGTGTATGACTGCACTCTACGCACAGTAGTCAGATTAAGAGCAACCTGAAAGCCTCAGCAAGACTTCCACTGACTTAAATGAAAGCTTAAGGAACTGACAGTGAGGAAACACCAGTGGACAGTGCACTTTTCTTGAAGACTAAGCACACTCTATCAACTTTTATGTTATGAAATGTTATAAAGGCAGCAAGAGATCTTTTATGTCTATTTCTTCTCTGCATGCAGTTGAAACAAGCCAGTTCTGTTTTGTTGTGTTGTTTGTTCCCTGAGTATGACTGCATTTTGCTGTACTTCATATAGCTGTACTATTTTTTGCTTTATTGTACAACTGTATAGAAGTGATCTAATTTTCACTGAAATAATGCATTTTTAACAACAGCTAGTAAAAGGCAGTATTAAACTGTGTCACCGATAACTTTTTTCTTATTCTAATTTATTTTAAGACTTTTTTAGAATTTTTAAAATTGAAATAGAACTACCAAACTCCAGTGGTAACTGTATGAATGGTTGTAATAATGGGATGAATAAGGATGTGAGAAGGCAATCTTTTCCTGAGCACACTGCTATGGCAGGCATCAGTGAAGCTGCAAGAGGCAGAGGTCCTTATGGTAGTGGCTCACTGAGCTCATTCAGTGGCACCACATGCAACAGTAAATACTAATCACTGTGCAGATAACAAATAGAATTTGATTCAGAAGTACTGCCAGGTAAATCATCCTGTCTTCGGGATGTCATTTGTAGGGGTGTGTATGCCCATCACAACAGTTATTTAACTAAGGAATGAGGAAATGAATGGAAAATTTGTTCAACAATCCTTATGCTCATTCAACCAAATCATTCAGACTGGCATTGGAGCACCAGAACATAATTCATCTCTTGCAAGTCTCACCAACTGAATTAAAGCAATTTTTACCACTTATTTCTGGAGAGAGGCAAAAGATATTCATTATAGGTATTCATTACAGGTCTTCTTTCCCCTGCTCATAGAGAAATAGATCAGCAAACCACTGAACCAGAAAATCAGTTTATCACTATCTCTACAAGTGCTAAAGCATGATACACAGTATTCTTTAAAAGAAAAAAAAATTATAACGTTCAACTAAGCAAAAAAATAGAACAGCTTGGTATGCACACTTCTATAGTGAAAGTCCCAGCATGTCACAGACAACTGAAAGGGATGCAAGGGCATCCTAGTGCAGAGTATCAGGCTGGAAAAATCTGTGTCATGTATTCCAGTCTGAGGCAGAACAGTTACTTGTTTGATCTAGGAGATATACTAAGATGTACATTTGCTGTGAGGTGTTCCTGGCGGCCTGGCTCAGCTGTGACCTGCCCAACACAAACTCGGGAGACCCACGCCTTGGTGTGAAACACATCGTGTCTTGGTTTCAGGCTCACAACTGAGTAAATATCACTGGTTCTTTTTGTCTTTTAGTGCCTCCCATCTCAGGGAAGGGAACTCAGCTGAACTCCCTCTGCCTGGCTTATGGCCATGTATCCAAGGTCTGGCAGCAACTGGATATATCAGTAATGATCTCCTACAAAACAAAACACAGCCTTCTTAGAACACAGTAAAAGTCTGCACTTCTCTGAGACTATGGGCCTGATCCAGCATCCAGTATGGGTTTATCAGCATCTTCATGAACGGCTGCCTTACCAGTGGCTCCATTTCAGCAACTGGAGCTCTGTCTTTTTAATCACATGTCAGTTGTGTTCCTTCCCAAGCCCAGAGCATTTACAATTTGAGGCATTACTATCCAATAGTTGAATGAATAAGAGTTAGTTGGGGCTCTCTGCACAAGTTATCACTCAATGAATGCAGAAGAATGCACTGTAGGTAGTACTCTATTATTGTACAGGTACTGATGCATGTTGAATTTGTGCTGTATTAGAGGCACTTCCATGGTAACTCATCTCTCTTGACAAACTCTTTATGTCAGAGAAGAAGTGGAAGATGCAGGAACTTAACTGTGGGTAACTGGTAACAGGAAGGTGGCCAGCCTTAATCTTGCCTAAGCACCACTAGAAAACAAGCTGATGTGTTTGTCTTCCATTGAACATCCTGCTCACCAGGGAATTTCCAGCTGCAGGCTGAGAATGGAGGAAAGGTGGCAGTTGGTAGTGTCTTTTTTAGGCAAAACGCAATAAATCTGTGTTGTATTATTTTCCAAGATGCTGGATGTCCTCATAGGTTTTATCACTGGTATGTTTTAAAAAGAAAATAACAGCATGGAAGGGTTACCTCAATGTGGCAGTGTTACTCAATGCTGTCAGTAATAGAACAGGTAATCACGCAGCCAGAAAGATCAATATCATAGCAGGTGCACTTTTCTGCCTTTCACTAGTATTGTTTCTTTTTCAGTTCATATGCCGCAGCTTTGCTATCATTTTAAGGTACTGCTAGAGACTGTCAATTTTAGGGATTTTCAGGCTGGCTCTGGCTTGATTTCTTAGTCTGGCATGAGATTATCTAATCCTTTCCCAAGTCCTTTAACATTTCACCTGTTCCACTAAGATCTCTGCGTTTTGACCTCTGGAAAGCAAAACAGCAGCAGGGTGCCTGGGCAGGGTCTCAAAAAACATCCCCATTGCTCACATCACAAGGCATATTTTCCTGGTATGCCTCAACAGCATCAGTTCTGCAGTTGTATGCTGCTAATTGTGCTGAGGCTAGACAGGTTTGTTGGTGCCACTTGAAATCAAGAATATTCATGGCCATTGGCTGTATTTCTGTCTCTCTAAGGAAAATGCTGACTTTGTCCAAGAAGAGCTGGCAGCCAAATTTGCCTTATGTGCCATTCTGGCTTGGGAAAGCCATTTTTGGACCCTGCCTTGAGTCACATTCACATAGGTATTTAACAGCAAATCTAGTCTAAAAATAACCACTAAGCAATGTGTTTGAAGGTGCAATAGCATTTTGCACAGCTTGGGAAAACTGCATATCCTGCAATATCCTTCAATATCTGTTTCATATTGCAAATATTATCGATCTCTTCATAGTTTTCTAGTATGGAAATCTGTGAAGTTGTACAACGCAAGGTGAGCCAAAAGCACACTGTAACAGCTTGTGGATCACCTAGCTCTTGCCAGAGTGATTAGACTCCCACTGGCAAAAACCCCAACAACAATTACTGCCAATAGGTGTTATTTTAACCAAGCAAAGGGCATATTTATTCAGTGGCCTCTGCAGAATCAAAGGCACCATGTTTAGTCTCCATCTGCTTTCTCTTATCCAAGCCTCTTTAGATTCTGGGTTGCTAAAAAGCCTTGATGCTACTGACATTTGCCTACATAATTTCCCAAATCACAAAGCAGTAAAAAAAAATCCAAAGCAGAAAGAGATGACCTGAGTTTATAATGGATCATTTGCAAAGACTTTCTTGTATAACTGCTTTGAGAAACTGGACGACGAATTCTGTGCCAAACCCTCTGAACTTTGGCTTGAAGTGCAAGAGGGGAGCAGGGGATACGAGATCCATGTTTGTCTTATTTTGTCTTCTAAAAGCTTGGTGTTCCTGGCTGTGATTTTTCTTGAAATGCTAATTGTAGGAGATGGGGATGCCAGTGGTGCCCTTAAAATACTAAGTCAAGTGCTTAAAAAAAATCACTCAGAATAAAACCACAGTTTTAGAAACAGTGATCAGCTGTAGCCAAAGCAGTGGCTTGCATAAGGAGTGCAGGACTGCTCCTCTGCCCACCTGGCACCACTCTGACCAGGGCCCTGTCAGTGGATTTCTATTTATGCTGGTATGTTGGGTCTCAAAACCAGCAAGAGAAAGCACCTGGCTGAGCAGGCATTTCTCCTCCAAGGGTGAGGCACACAGGTGAAAATACTGCTGCTGCCATCCAGCTGGTCGCCAGGATAAAAAATTGAGTCAAACATGATGTGTCTTCAAGGAATGATTCATCTCTAGGACAAGCCATATTTGTTCTCCCTTTGTTCATAGATTTAATGGATGCAATAAAACCAGGACAGGTATTATATTATGCTACTGAAGGATTTATCAGTTGCCATGCCAGGGTGAAGTTAGACAATGTTTTGCAGAGAGAAGGTGTCTCCTCCTGGCTCATCTGGGAGTCATCTGCTAGCAGATGACTGTTCACTGCTAGCAGACCTCAAGCAGCTGCACACGGTACCCAAAAAATAGCAAAGACCAAGATACAAGGACAAGGGCAGTCATCAGCTCACTGCGCAGCAAACAACATCAAATTGCCTAAGTGGCAATGAGTGGCACCTCCCAGACAGCTTGCTCACCCAAAACTGAGGGTATACTCCTGAGGTTATGCACCCCTTATCACAAGCAGCAGCATGTGTATGCCAAGACAGGCAGTGCTGCAGCTCTCTCGTTGGTGATTGAGTGTTTGGTGCCATGGCAGTGCATGAATATGGGAGTTTGGGCAACTGTGTGCAGTGTTTTTGATGAACAGAATGACAGGAGCCTCCCACCACAGTGATTAACATGTTTTCCCACTCACCTAAGACCAAGACCATTGCACACTCTGTCCTTTGCACACCTCAGTGGAACTCTGCTGCCTCCTTCATCTTCTCCAGTATATCAGTCCTGGGCTGATACAGAGGCTGCTGGAAAGAGTCGAGGACTATTACAGGCTTCGAGCTGACCACAACCACATGCACCCTGCTCCTGCTGGAGATACACCACACCACCTCGGCAAGCGTACCACGGGACTGTCCAACTCACTGTGGAAGAAAAGGAGACCTACTGTCAGCAGTTCACCCAGAGTCTGCCAGTGGAGAAGAGTCATGTCCCTCACCTCTATCAGGATGTGAACATGCACAAACCAAATCAGATCAGACACTTAAAGCATGGGGGACACCTTTTTTGCCAGGCCTGTGCCTACCAGTGACATGAGGCTGAGGGCCAAGGCTGTGCTCTCCTCTGTGGGGGCATCTGGGCTGCATCTCGTCTGTCCCTGACATACGGTGGGACATGATGGTAGGGGGAAACATCTGTGTTGGCCCATAAGAAATGAGTGTGCTGGGAAGAGATGTTCCCATGTTCCTTCTTAGTAGATAGCCCAGGCTTCTCAGCACTACCTAGGGCCTGAAGACCACAAGTTCAGCTTCTGTCAGCTTTGTAGGCTGTGCTGGCTCCTATTTTCCATGTTTTTTCTCCTCTCTCTTCCATGGACACAACATACTGTTCATCTGCCCTCGCTCTTGTTGAGAGGATCTGCTGTCTCTGCGGGGCTCAGAAATTAGAGTACACTTACACGTGAAAACCAATTGGCTCAGAACTGTCTGCTTCAAGGGTGAAATTGATCACCTCTGCCAGACTGGGAGGTTCTGACTTGTCAATACAAGCTGGGGAAGAAAAAAGCTTCAGTTTAAATGTTGCCCAGGTCCAGGGCTGGTAGTACTGGGCAGAAGGGCAGCAGAAAAATGGCCAAGAGAGGACATTTTTTTGCTGTGAGCAGATATTAACCAGTAGTAAATTGATTTCAGACTGTGAAGCAGAAGATGATGAATGCCTTGTCATTTCTTGTGCAGCCTCAGGTTTCCAAAGTAGGACCCGGGTTACCCTGAGCAGGCGCCTACCCTGGGAGTTACTGACATGCATCAATACTCCCATTCCTGCTAATCATAAACAAATTACTTAGCCATACCCAACTAGTCCAGTCCTGACTGGACTAGTTGGAGAACTCAGATTAATGAACCAATAATCAGCTCCGCCCATATTACAACACACTGAATAACAGTATCACTTTTTATGTTTTAAATTAAGTATTTCAGAAAAAAAAAACAACCAAAAACAAAACCAAAGACAAAAATCAGGATAATAGTGACAGATCTGGACTTTCCATGACACTAGCAGTCATTGTATCATAACAAAAAACCTTATAGGCCTAGAAACATCTTCTGTGTTGGAAATGCTCAAAATATGTGTAAATAATTTTCCAAGTATCCGTTTTATTTGTCTTTAAGGTCAGGCATGAGGACAGCAAAGCTACACATCTAATTTTTACAGCACATTTTATACTCTTACTCTCTGATCTCCCTTATCCATCTCTTTTCCCCTTGCATTCTATTTAATACAGATTCTAGCTAGAAAGAGCACATGCTCTTTAGTTCAAATTGTTATTATTTGTTACAATAAATTTATTTGCATGATGTGATTATCAGTTCAATAAAGTAAAACATTTGTTTTCCACTCCACTGTTATGTTTATGGTCTTTTTTACTAGTATTCTTCACTGCATCACTGATAAAAATAGACCCAAGCCTTAAAATCTTCCAACTCTCAAAAGCCATGACTTACTGAAGAAACTCTGTCAGTTGTGCATGTCAATCTGTGCTCAACAGGTTGAAGCATGGGGTTCTTAGCATAGAAATTAGTCGGATAGTTCCTCAAGTGTTTACTTAAAATATTTTTCTTTCTTGCATGAAATCTTTCCTGCCAGAAACAATGTTTTATGACAAATATTAATAAGATGTTTTGGTAAGCAAATGTGGGAGCTGGTTAAGTAGAGACAGCCTACCCTGTCCTGAGTAGATGCAAAATTTTGTTCTTTCTTTTGTCCTTTACAGGGCCATGTCTTTTTTTTCATTTTTTAAGCATAAGCTTTCTCACCACTTAAAAAGGTAATTATTATAGCCATTAAAAATACCAAAGAGAACAATCAAGAGGCACTGTGAAAGCACCTTTAAAGCAGTACAGTGATCAAGATGATTTTCAGCTTATATGAATCATTTAACACAAAGACTTTTTCACTATGAAATCACATGTGGAAGTCTGTTGAGACTTAGTGGTAGTAAGTGCAGGACTTGTGTTGCATATTCCATGACCTGTTTAGTGTTTCACAACTCTCTGTGGATTTTAAGCAGGAGGCAGGCACTGGTAAGTTGAGAGATCTTCAGATGCTGTGCAGCCATGGAAGGATATTGCTGAGCTGTGCACGAGTGATCTTAAACCAAGTCTGAGTATTTTGGGAGCTTCAGGAGCTCATCAGACTCATCAGCCTTCCTCAAGCCTTTTGTGCAGCCTGTACCCTTACAGCTGAAGTGAACACAAGGTAACAAAAATGGCACCAGTCACTGCTTTTAAACTGAACCTCTGCTCTGATACATAGTGCATGCTGCAGTATGTATCGGTATGTGTCCAGGTGGGATAGGCAGAAGACACAAAATTCTTGTTCCTTGAGTGACCAAATGATGAGCAAGTGTTTCAACACTTCTTGCCTGTCCAAAGGCCCATCTTGGATTGGGCTCAAAAGAGCAATGGCACTCTGTGGGCAAGTAGGATGGTTGCCAGGTGGAAGAAATATAAAATGGAGTCTTGAGTAGGCTGGGCTGCCCAGGAGAGGTACCTGCCTGCTTGTGCAACGCTGCCAAAATTCTGAGTGTACTGCTGAGGCACACCGTGGGCCCTGCTGGCTCATCTGGCTTTGTGTCTTGGGTGCAAAGGCACCACGAGGAGTGGTAATGTCCTGTCCCTGCTGCAGCTACATGCCCTTGGCCTCAAAAATCCCTGGGAAAAGTGAATGTGGGGGACTGTGTGCAGGCTGTTGCTCTCATGCTGATGGGACTGCAGGGCAATGATAAATGCTGGGGGTTTTCAAAGCTCTCACTGCTGCCAAACACATTTCATCACAACCAATTGCCTGTGGAGAGGTATTTAATTTTGGTATAGAAAAACAGACTAAATCCAGAAGGCATCAGGATTTTATAATGAAAGCAGGTAAGGCATTTCTAAGCCACTGCATGAACATGAACCATCAACAAGTTTTTTTGTGTGTTTTAATGATATTTTCAGATTTGGACAGATTTCATCCTGAGGCTTCTTTGCAGTGGATTATTATCCTTTGACCTTTTGCATGCTTATAGCCAACTCATCTAATCTTGAAGAGGTCTCTTGGCAGAAGGAAGCACACACATTCATAAAGTGGCTCTTGTATTGTTTTACTCTGACCTTGAAGGGCTTGGCTGAGATCAACAGATTGTGGAGGGATCACTATATAGTTGCTGAACCTTCTTTTGAATGTCTACATTCTGAATCTTAATTAAGGACTTGGATTTAATGCTATATTTGTTTACAATATATTCATAGTAGACTGACATGAGTTAAAAAGAAAAAACTACGTTTTTAACAGGGCTGTAGTTTGAGGGACATTTTTAGGAAAGTGCCAGAAAATACCTGAAGGTCTGCTTCTGCTAGAAGATAAGCAGGTGTTTGCTGCCAGCTGCCCAAATGAACAAGAATTCAAATATGATCTTTCCTTGGATAACAAAGACTAACAAAATGAGTCTGCTATCAGATTGGCCATTCCTCTGTCCTATTGATTTTGGTCAACTCTTCCATGAACTATGAGTTCAGCATCTGTTTTTGCTTCACAGTTTTAGAGTGCAAATCTGCCATGCTTCTAAGCAAACCACACTTTTCCTTAATTTCATCCTAAAAAGAACAGAGGTAAACAAAGGCATTCAAACAACAGAAAACAACACACAACACTTCATGAAATTTTTAGTGTTTTAAAGTAATCATTTATCTTTCTTTTGGATGACATTGTTTATTGTAAGACATCATTTTTATTAAATACACTGTAATACAAGAGACTTTCCATGTCATGTTGAGAAAAGCTGGTCACATGATTCACAAACAAAACTTTTAACACTGATACCTAGGCATCACTTTGAAATCAGCCAAGATGCAATGAAAGTTTTAAAGCAATGACTACTTGTAACAAACTGCAAAACAAGAACCACTAAATATTTCCACGGAGACATCACATTAAAGAAAGAAAGAAATAAATTAAAAAAAAAAAGAGAAAAAGAAAAGAAAAGAAAAGAAAAGAAAAGAAAAGAAAAGAAAAGAAAAGAAAAGAAAAGAAAAGAAAAGAAAAGAAAAGAAAAGAAAAGAAAAGAAAAGAAAAGAAAAGAAAAGAAAAGAAAAGAAAAGAAAAGAAAAGAAAAGAAAAGAAAAGAAGGAGAAAGATAGCTCTACACACCAGGTCACAATTTGGTGACAATATAGAGATTTATATTTGTATGTAGGTATCTTCCTCTTTACCTAAAGTGACAAACAGAGCGATATCTAGAAATATATATACATAAAGTATAGGTGGAGAGAAGGGCTGGGACAAATATTTCATAATTAATTGATTCTCTCTCTATTGGTGATTCAATTAAACATAAATGTTGAATTAAATTATTTTTATATAAAACATTCTTAGGTGCTTTTCTATAAGTTACAGAAAGATACACATAAGCTGCAAGAATTAGGCCTCTGGATAGATTTGATTTGTTCTGTTTTCTCACGTATTCCAACCAACGGCCTCACTTACTAGCAGCTTCCTTAATCCTTGCTCAAATATTCAGTGTTTATAAAACATCAGCCAGTCATCACTCAGAACCTTCTACAAGCAAACAAAAAATCCCCACAGACCTTGTGCAGAATGCATAGTCGGAAAAATAACACACCCATCATTTCCCATTTCTTCTCCTGAGACATTTGCTTAAAAGATGGCAAAATAGTCACTTGGTTTCTATTGTGAATTTCACAGTGTTTTCCCTGCAACATGTAGACTTTTTTCTTTTTTTGCTTCATATTTGTGATGAACAACATATCCCCCTACCCTGCCCAAATAAAGGTGTTTTAACTAAGGCTCTAAAGGACCTCTTACTCAAAGCAGCAGTGGTTTAATCTAGCCCTCACAACAAGAAAATACAACTTCTGTGCTATCAAAACCTTTATCTCTCTTTAGAAATCCCAACTTCCTCTCCAGTCCCTCCCTGCTCCCCCCACAACATATTATAGCAGGATTTGAAATTCAGTTACAGGCTGCAATAACCCAAATGTGGGCTTGTTCTAGCACATGCACATTATACCTTAGCCACTTGGGTTATTCAATTTCTTTTAAAAGTGTTTTGTAGAAGTCTACATCAACCACAATCTCTTATAAAGGTGGGGAGGGCACAGACAGAGAGGAAAGAGAGCAAAAGAAAGAAATGTAGGAGAAGGAAAGAAGGAGGAAAGAAGGGAAAAAAAAAAAAAAAAAAAGAAAAAAAAAAGAAAAAAAAAAGAAAGAAAAGAAGCAGTTACTTATTAACCTGCAGACAATATACAGATATGTTGTTTTACAGGTCAAAATGAATGCAGTCCTTTTAAAAGTGTACACTCCATCAGGCATCACGGGGTGCTGTTGCTTTACAAGTGTTTTTCTCCACGGCCAGCTCTGAGTTCTGCAGATCTATTGAGAGTGAAGGACAGAGTGCGGCAAATGCTACTGCTATTACTCCTGAATGTCAGAGCTCTTGTTGTTCTACAAGTCATGTTGCAGCGTGAATAGTCCAGCTCATTCTTGGAATTACTTCGTTACTGCGGGCAAGTATAAAATGCTAATGGAGCTGCACTGTTATGCTAGAACAATAAAACAACAGTAGCACAAATCCAGAAAGGACAGTTAAACAAACTCTGTTTTCCGAGCTTGGAAGCTTATTTGTTAATTTCATTGTGAGAAATCAACAAGTGAGATGAGAATGGAAGAAATGTTTTTATGCAATTATCTGGGGAAGAAAAGTGCCCATTGTTAAATCTCTGGCATTCTAGCACTGCCTATGCTGCACACCAGTTAGAAAGTTGAATCTTACAAATATAGAAAAAGAAATATCAAAAGAAAAAAAATTTGGTTACTCAGCAGACATTATCAATTTATTAATAGCACTCTAATCATAATTTGTAATAACATAGGTGTATGTGAATTTATACATATACACACAGCCCATACATAATGTGCATGCATGTCTGCACATATATAAGTAAAATACAACAGACATAGGCATACATGTATATGCTATGTGTGTGTATATATATATATGTCATATGCAAACACACATACATTATATATATATATATATGGTCAGTTCATAGCACGGTCCAGAAAGACTTTTTAAAATGAGCCTGATTGTCATATTTACTCAGTGTACACGATTTACCTGACAGTGCAAGCATGATGAATATGCACATATACTCACCCCTCATTGTGACTTGAACATATTTCTTCCTCTTCTCTCCTCACTCTGCTACACTTACCCACCTTTCAGTGAACAAATGTAAACTATGTATAGCTACAGTTTACAGCTTTTCTACTGTGATTATACATTTTATGCACTATCAAGAACATTAACGATATAGGTCAAGGTTATCTATGGTGGTGGCTCTGTAGAACATTTGGTCCTTTAGAAATTTAACAAACTGCTATGTTATTGCACAACGCATTTTAATACTATTTATTCTCTGAAATGACTCTAAAAGTCTCACTAGTAAATCAAAAAAGATGATGCCACTAAGTACATTTTCAGGGTCTTGTGGTTATTTTTGGTATACATTCTTTCAGTGCTTGCAAAACACACCTGCTTGCTTTTGGGCTGGAGCCTCTTTCACAGTAAAAGCATCACCTCAGATGCCTTTTTCTTCACCTCAGAAGAAACTAAGACTGAATATGCAGGTAGAAACTTAGCAGCCCCTTCCACCAACTGCACCCTCTTCCCACTGCACAGTAAGAGGACTCTGATAACTTTTATTTCCACCACTGTTATTTTGAAGATCAAATTCAAATTCCCTTAAAATATAACATTCATATTCTCAAGAGAATGGGTTTCACTGGATGCTCAGTCTTTTTCTAGTTTTCTGTGAGAACCTCCAAGACAATCTAGATAAAATCTTAAGGCCCATTTTGTAGGAATCTTCCTCTGGCTTTTTATGTGTTTCCAGTTCAGTAGCAGTTAAGAAATAACATCTAGTTTATTAAAGAAATACTGAGTATGGCTTTATAGTTACACTGTCATGTTTATTTGTAATGCTGCCTTTCAATGACATTGAGAAGGATAAAACTTCATCAGTGTCCAGTGAACTGTTTTCTTCTGAAAATGTTCAGAATTTTTATAAGCTAGCTCTAAAAGCTTCTGAAGAAAAAACTTAAAGTGCCTCAATAAATAATACATGCGAGCAAATGATATATTAAATGTGCTATGGGAACACTTACAAAAATAAAATGCTTAATTTATTAAATAAAATATCCCCAACACGAAGATGGACTATTTTGATCTGGCTCATATCAATAAGAAATAATAAAAAGAGAAAATGGAAAGAAAGATCACTTTTTTTGCAATAACGCCCCCTCACAGAGGGAGGCAGAAGTCTTGAGGAATAGGTAAGGTAGGTTTTCATTTGTAAGAATTAATATTAAAAATAATCCTAGCTCTAAATTTCAAATAGTCAACTTCTAGTTTGAAAAACAACATGTATACCCATGCAGCGGTCATCAACACAGTGGCCATGCAAATGTTATACACATACAATGCCAATCCAACCAAAAATAAATTATTTAATAAGGTGTGTATGTTGGTTATGACAGCAATAGTACCAATACAAAAATGACGCTGAGCTCAGAATCTTTGCACTCTGAATAGCAAGCCATAACCACAGAGTAATTTGTTTTCTCTAGAGATCTTTATCCCCTGCTATGTCTCAAACATAACCAGTGATCTCCGTGCTTTAGATTATTCATGTTATATCAGCCTATAATATCTATAACATTGTAAAGGCATTTTAACATGGCTAATGTCCTCCATTAGCCTCTTATAATGAAATATAGGTTATATCATTATGAGTTTGCTATGCCTACTAGGGTGTACTACAAGATGAGTGATTTTTTCTGCACAAAGGGCATTAATCGACAAAGACCATGCACAGTTTTGCTTGCACGGTTAAAAAAAGAAAAAATAAAGGATTGAGGAAGGAAGGAATATGCTGCTGGACAAGCACAGTATAAGATACACTTGCCTCAGCATTTATAGTTTGTCCTATCAAAATCCATAGTTTCAACATGTGATCTTGAGATTAATACTGTATGTAACTAAATCTAGCTTCAGCCTTTACTAAAAAAGACTACCTGGAGAACATTTTTTACACCAGTGGCATAACAATACCCTACCAGAAGACAAAAAAGGCCTTCTGTTTAGTTTATCATGTTGTAACACAACTGCGTGCAGTGCAGGCAGCATCATTTTTTCTTTTACTTGATTCTGGCAATGAATGGTGCTGACAAAGCACCTCTTTAAACAATCCCTTTAGTCCTCAGAAAGGCTTTTCAGGGAAATAGCTAGATCCCCTCTTGTCTTCCATCAAATCACTTCAGTGTTTTCTTGTAGGGTTGGATGCCACCTGATTTCCCAAGTTCCTCCAGATAGTGTATCACACAAGAGGGTCTTCTTTCTATCTGGCTTCATCTCTGCAAAGAACATTCTTCATGTAGAGAACACCAGTCTTCTTTTTCCACCCACAGGCTGAAGCAAAAAAAATGAGGTGAATCCATAGAAACTCCCAGTAGCTATACAGCAGAAATCACAAAGTTTTAGTCAAATATTTTTTCCCTTTTTTTCATCCACATCAAAGGCATGAATACAACAAGGCATTGTTAGTTGTGGTGGGCAAACTGAAGAGTCTGCTGATATAACAGATTGGGTTTTTAAGGCCTTTGTCTATGCAGAGTTACAATAATGCAGAAGCCAAATTGATTAGAAAGACAGGAGAGAAGGAAAAAAAAGATAGAAACTGAGAGAAAGAGAGAAGATACGTCTTGGTAATGTCAAAAAGTCAATACTGTGTCTACAGATGGAGAAGCACACATTGCTTGCCCTTTGAAAGCTTCTCCACAACTTTGTCATTAATACTGTCAAAGTTAAGAATACATTTTAATGTAGTTCAGCGGCAGTTGAACACATTCATTCCCGCAGCCCAGGAGAAGAAATGCTAAGAGACTTTAGCCTAAAATATCCAAGTAGACTGGAGATGCCTTGGCCAAGTTCTGAAGAAGGGAGTGGATTTCTTTGATGTTGAGCCTCATGTGAGGCTCCCGTTGCCAACAGCCCAGCATCAAGTCATACACTTCCTTTGGGCATGTGCGAGGTCGCTGCAGGACTCGGCCCTGAGTGATGCACTCAATTACCTATGAGAAATCACAAGCAAAGGATCATCACAGTTGTGCTAGCTACAGTGAGCTCATCCATGGAAGAGTTAACTTTAACCACAGCAGCCACAGTGGTGGCTGCCATGCATCTCTGCTTTTATAGGCAGATGAATGTGCAGCAGTATGTCATCTGGAAAATTTACTGTAATGTACGTGCTCAAAGAGCAGTAACTTCACTCACGTTAGTTCACCCACATTGTCCACTGCACACCTAAGGAAATCGGACCTGGGAACTAATCCCATAACTTCTCTCTCTACCCAACTAGCACCTCAGAGGGAGGATAAATTTGCAACCTTCTCATAGAGCATCAGTGTCTCTTCTCTCTATACTGTGCAAACTTATGACTATCACTGTGGTTAATGTCTGGAAGGGGGATGCTTGTGACTGCCTAGAAATCAAGAGATATATTGATTACTTCAATCTAATCTTGCCATGGTTATGGACAACCACTCTGAAACAGTACCATGTCTGAACCACTGTACCACTCTGAAACATACGTCTGTTCAGGAGATAGCTAATGTCCTTTTCATTGTCTCATGGTCTACCCAGAGCAGGCATTATGCTATACAAAGGAAAAAAATAAATTTCAACTGTTCTAGTTCTGCTTGAACACCTTCCATCCACTCAGGGGATAAAAGGGTGAAAAAGAAGAAATTCAACCATATGGTTCATGAAAATACAATGAACACCATATATCAGTGTCAGCCTTTAATAAATAAATTTGTCTCTGTCCCTTCTCCAGAGAAGCCACACCAATAATTAGCATAATATCTTTTGCAATGCAATTTGAGAATACATTACACACACCTCATTGTTTGAGAGCTGATACCATGGCTGTTTGCCATAAGTAAAGATTTCCCATAATACAACCCCCAGGCTCCAGACATCGCTTTCTGTGGTGAACTTCCTGTACATTATACTCTCTGGAGGCATCCAACGAATGGGCAGCATGGTGTGGCCCCCAACCTGAGAAAAAAAATAAAAGAGTTAGAAATAGTTTCTTCAGACCTTCATAAGGCAGTCTGAAGATGTTAAACATGGAGAATCCATGGCTTCTTTTTTTCCCCATCTGGTAACATTCACTTTGAGGAGCTTTGAAGAACTGTGGAGTCATGGTTCAAACTCCTCTCCTCCAGCAACAATGAGTATCACACAATACATTCCTCAACAGAAATCTCAAAAGATGTTGTTTCTGAAGTCCCACCTAATCTTTAACATTTACTTGGCACACCCTACCTAAGGAACAGGGAGGTCTATATTAACTACCAATCGAATTTGAATGAGGCCAGTTCTATACTCTATTTTAACACTCAAGAAACTAAACAAGATTCATTAAATGAAATTTGGACAGGTGATTCTCCTAGACACTCAACGACATCAACTGAAATACATGAAGACACTGTGGTCAGACTGTAAGAAATGGTAGGATTGGATCTCTATGGTTGAATATCCTAACTTTGATTGAATTAAAGCAATGTTATTTTCTGTTGCTAAGTTCCACAGCTAATGCATCAAATTATTTTGTTCCACATTAACTACCCTGTCCATTATTAAAAAAAACCCAACAAAACAACAACCAGTCCTTTGGATATATTCCCTTGATAATAAACAACTTGTTATACAGATACAGATTCCTACCCTAAATCAACTCCTGTTGAATGGGACCTTCACTGAATTAATACCTTTCTGAAAGCTTTTAGAACATTTTTAATCTTCCCCAGAAAATTAAACTTCCTTAGACTTAGGTTTCCCAACCTTAATTTAAATTTTTAAAAGTCTTTTATTTCCAGGTTCTAAACAATTTATTGTTCCTGGCTTGTCCTATTCTGGTTGGATCATACCAATAAAGAAATCTATTAAAATAATTTTTAAACAATGTAACTGCTGAGATACTGTTATATGGATATAGTTACTTTTGTACCATGAGAGCTGAGAATATTTCCAAGGAGGATTAAAAAAAAAAAAATGGGAAGCCTTTTCAAGGACATCTTACTCTTGATTAACTCATTTTCCTTTCTGAAAATATATTTAATTACGAAACCACAATTACACTTTCAGGATTCTGTCAATTCAAAATATAATTTCTCCTTTTGGAATGTAACATTTGTTATAAATAATGGCTTTCTTGTTCTCATGTTCAAACAGCAAATGGAAGAAAACCCCAACAGTCAGGGTTGACATTATTTCCAAATCACACATGATATCCATTACCAGATATTTGTCAACAATTCAGTGTTAGTGCAGCATAGCAAATCCAGCTATGACTCTGATAGCTCAGTCCTGTTCTGTGCATCACCACAAGTCCACGTTCACTACTGATTTCATGGAAACAGAAAGTCATGCTAGAATTTTCATTTTAGACTTGGTTTAGACTTCATTTTCAGACTTGGTTTATTATGAGACCCTTCTACTCCCTCCACATGAGATGTTGTATGAGTGATGGAGGAATATTACTTAGCAAGTTGTTGAATGACAGGCAGGGCTCCCAATTTCAGTTCCTGGCTACACTGCGGATATGCTACTTATTCCACGCAGGTTGCTATGCACAGGTGTCTAAGCCATTTAAAAAGGGAGCCAGCTCCTGTGCATTGCATTGATAGACAATGGATACACATTTTCACGTGCTTTTCCCAGTTTGGCCCATTTGTCTCTATGTTAACAGTTTCTCTCTCTGGCAAACAGACTGGTTGTAAATCTCTGTGCTTTGGCATTTTTCAGCTTTGACTGAGAGGCCCCCTTGTGATGTGGAGAGTTTGAACAAACCAACATACTGAGATGCAACCAAACATTCAGTTTCCCACCTTATCATAACCTAAACTGACATGAAAACCAAACACTTCCAAATCACTACCAGTTTCAAGCCAGTCTTGAGAAGCATTTCACTAGAAAGACAAAAAAATTAGTCCCTTAGAAACATGCAGCCACATACACCGATTCAAAGTGCAAGTGCCATTAAAAGATGGTTAGTGATGAGAACCTTTTGGTCTCATAAAATATTAAAAAGGCTCTTACATCTACTCATCATATAACCTCTGCTACTGGTTCTGTTCAGTAATTTCTTTGACTCACTCCTTTAAAAATTAATGAAAGCTACAGACAATAAAATATGTGACTCTACTCTGTTCTTTTGGTCACATCTTAAATCAAGAGATTTTGAAAAAGCTATTAAAAAATCTCCAACCACTCTTCAAATTTTCTTATGTTTTTTCACTACAGATCCAGTCTATTTTTGGTAGGACTCTGTGCTGAGTTTCCAGTGTCACTCAGGAAAATGAAAGACACATCTCTACAGCGATGATGATAAACTGCCACCAAATGATGGCTCTGTGATGAACTGATCTGTGACATCATACATCTAGCTGTCTCTCTTTGCAGTCATGGCAAGACTGACTTGTTAGTATTGACACCAAGAATTCCTTGTTAGAATTGACACCAAGTTTACAGGTAAACACAAGGCACAGAGCTCATTGATGTTCTTCCCAGATCATCTTTCTTGGAGCTGTGTCCACTTCTGTCCCTGAAGGCACAAGACTTCACTGGACAGAGGACTTGACCAGTACTGAGAAGTCCTGCGGTCTCTCCATCTCTATCATTCACGTTACTTCTAACACCTCAATATCTTTTTGGAGATAGAATTTACTGCCTTTCAAAGTATCAACAAAAGTATTATACAGGGTGGTCTCCTTGACAGATGGCACTGCAATGAAGACAAGATAACTTATGCAACACTGATCATCTCCCATGGCACACCTACCACCTAAAGAAGCCAGCTACCCACGGCCTCTTTAAAACCTTGCATTTCAGTTCAGTTCCACCAAAAGCACATGTCTGGGCCAAAGGCACTTCTGTTAAATGCATGTTTTCTTCTCTATTAAAAATCAGTGGTTACTGAGTCAACACTCACTCAGCTCAGAAAAGCACTAAGGGCTGTGCTAGCTGTATGCCTAAAATGAAGCACATACTTCAGAGCTTTTTGAACTGAAGCCTAGGGCTTGACACAACTGTTTGCAGGGTGCCTGAAACAAATTGCATCTGTTGAGAGCTTCTTTTGATTTTTATCTTATAAGTCCAAGCACCCAGGGTTGTGCCATAACAGCAGTGAAGAGAGGTGGGGTGCCTTTTTGCTGTTGTTGCCATAATCTCAACAAGGCTAGGAGGTGTTTTCCAAGAAGCACTAGTGAATGAAAACATGACTTCCCTGACCAAAGTTTAAAGGTTCTAAGTGCTTCAAAGAGATGTCTTCAGCATACCTTTTAACAAGAAATGTAAGTTATTAAAAAGCTCTCAGATATCACCAGCATTCTGCAGTATAAAGTCCCTGCCATGCACACTGTAATTTCAGTGCTGATTGATACACATATATTTCAAATGGTTTTGTGCTCAACAGACTACAGTTAGATGTAAATAAAACCTTTATATTCAGTCTAGCTAAAGTTATAACAGGATTAAAAGCATTAGAGTTTTAACTTAATATACTATCACTTTAAAATCCATAGTGTAGCTGTATGATCACTTTATATATATAAATTAGATTTTTTTGATACTCACCTCAAAGCAGCTGCATTATCACCATAATACCATACGATATCACAATTCAGTTTTATTTAGAACTGTACTTCTACAGAAGTACGGACTTAAGTACTTCCAAATGCCAGTTTATGAAAGCATGCACACCATAGCCCAGATACAGCCTTCCATTATATTCACTAGCTGCTTTTACTAGCAATACTGGGCTAGAAAACCTGGTGAATTAGCCTCTGCAATGTGCAAACAACCCATGGGGAGGAGACTGCTACGCCCACTCCGTGAACTGTCATGGTCTCCAAAGAAGCTCTTCTAAGGAAAAATCGCCACAATGTCCCAGGTAGCACTTTACAACAATACAATCTCATTAACACTTGCCACCACTTTCAGTGGTGACATTGAAAAGATAGTTATCTTTTCAATGAACTTAGCACTTTGAAAGGTGCCAGAGAAGCTGGCCTTGAAAATTGTTCTAATTTATTTGCAAACGTTAATCTTCTAGGGCTGCTATAAAAGGACCATGTCTTAGTCTCAAAGCAGGGCCTCTAATTTTATAGTTTAAGTTTTTCTCTTTCTTCCAATTAAAAATAGATCTGTCTATACCCTGACATGCTCACTATTCCAACTTCATGGCCAAGCTGCCATAGAAATCCAAGGCCCTGTTGCTTGATTATTGTGAGAAAATGAATATGCACTCTTACAGAGAAAACCAAATGAAGCCACGTACTTCTGCTGGAAACAAAGACAGTGGGTGGAGGGAAGCCAACCTACAGAGATATGGAAGGCACAAGGGGTATGTGAGGCTGCATAGATAAGACACAAGCAACAGGCTCAGAAAGGTACAAGAAATAATCACATGGAATCATCACACAGAATCACCAAGGCTGTCAGAGACCTGAAGGATCATCTAGTTCATGTACAGCATCACCACAGTGACCCATAAACCATGTCCCCAGGTGCCACATCCAGATGCCCCTTGAACACTTCCAGAGACTGTGACTCCACCCCTTTTCTAAGCAACTTGTTCCAATGTCTAACCATTCTTTCAGAGAAAAATTATTTTCTAATCTGAACTTTCCCTGGTGTAATTTAAGGCCATTTCCTCTCATCCTTTCGGTTGAGACATGGTAGAAAAGAAAGACTCTCACCTCACTACAACTTCCTTTCAGGCAGTTGTAGACAGCAATAAATTCTCCCCTCAGCTTCTTCTCTAAACTAAAAACCCCCAGCTCCTTCAGTTGCTCCTTGTAATACTTGTGCTCCAGACCCTTCACCAGCTCTGTTGCCCTGCTCTGAACACACTTCAGTAGCTCAGAGCAAGGGGTCCAGAATTGGACACAGAATTTGAGGTGTGTCCTGCTGGACACACTATGTCTGATATGGACCAGGATGCCATTGGCCTTCTTGGCTACCTGGGCATGGGCTGGCTCAAGTTCAGCTGGCTGTTGAGCAGTACCCCTAAGTCTCTTCCTGCTGAACAGCTCTTAAAACACTGCTCCTCCAGCCTGTAGCTCTGCACAGGGCTGTTGTGACCCAAGTGCAGAACTCAGAACTTTGCCTTGTTGAACCTCACACAGCTGTCCTTAGGACATCGATCCAGTCCATCAAGATCTCTCTTGCAGAGCCTTCTGACCCTCAGCAGATCAACCTGTTGCTAAGATGCCCACTCAATCAATTCACACCAGGTTTTATGCCTTATTCACTTGAGCACCCTGAGGGGGGACTGGCTGCTCTTGTGCAACGCTCGCCAGCTGCAGTCTGGTCTAACCGCAAGTTCACGGGGGGCTGTGGTGCTGAGGGTGATGGATGGTTTGGGGCCTCACAGCCCAGCTGTGGGGTGCTGCCACTGGCACACAGCAGACAGGACAGAGACCAGTCAGCATAGCCTTCCTCCTAAATGTCAGTGACCATGTTTGGGGAGGCTCCAGCACTCCTGGATTGGACATCAAATGGAATTCCCAGCTTTTGTAGGCATCCTGTTATATAACCCTTCTCTGACGATTTTTTTTCCCCCTGTTTCTGGCTTTAAGTAGTAGATTGCTCTGAATTCATGCAGTAAAAAGCACAGCAACCAATTGCATAGCCTTGGAAAACAGACTTCCTCATTAACATTTCACGTTCCCATGTTCCCACGATTCCTGCAGAGTGACATTTCAGTAATGTGTCATAGCACTTTGTATATTCTCTAAAGACTAGTGACGGTTTTTCTGCCAAGAGGATAAAAGTAATCTTTTTGCTTTGTTAGCCCAATGAAGCTGTATGACTACCAGGGGGTCAGCCCTGATCCTGCCTCAATGTCCTGTCTGGCTTGTCTGGTGCATCCTTCCGGAGTCCTGCTGTTTCCAGGCCTTTTGCAATTCAGAGTGGTAGACTTAAGTGCAGCAACATAGTTCAGCGTATGCACAAATTAAAAGTCATGTGACAAGTATATATTCAATCTCTTTAACACAACCACACCTTAGTCTGTCAAACTAGAAAGAAGCTGAATCTTTTGAATCATTTGTTCACCTTCTTCTAAAAAACCCAATCCTGTATACTTGCAAGATAATGCCGTTTTAGGGTATTTTTCACTATTTATATTTTGGTCTTCTGACTTGTTTCCCCATCTCAGGATGATATAACTGCAAAGAAATGTTCTCTGCAAAAATTATCATATCTTATTGCTAAAACTGAAAACCTCTCCTCTCTTGCTGAACATCTGCTCTTTCCCCCTCATAAAAGCTGGCAAATGTTTCTCTCAGAACAGGAAAAAAATCAATAATTGTTATTTTAATTTCTTTCATGCCCTTGCCTTGCAGACGAAGTCAATGTCTTTTCTTGAAATATCAGTCCTGCATGTCTACTTGCAGAAAAGCAATATATTATTTTCACAGTCATAAGAAGCCATACCACTCCAATGGAAGAGCTTACTGATTTAGAAAATAAGGCATATTATTAGCCCATAGCTAAAAATTTGTACTTTCATTTTCAGTTTAAGCCTTGCTTTGGTTCATCTGTATTAAAAGGTGCTTATGTCTAAATTTCTGAATTAATTCTACCAGAGGTTTAGTCAGAAAAGTGAAACGTGGTCTGCAACATTTATTACGCAGTAAATTTTCTCTTCAACTACTCAACATCAGTTCAGTATTGTGTGTCAGTTCTGTGTCATGGCAATAAAATTCTTCTAAATACCCTCTATAAAACCATGAGCAGTATGGAGAAGATGAAGAAAGACCAGTTACTCATAGCACAACAACCACAAGGTACCAGAAAATGTGTAAATGGCAGGTTTATAATGAACCTGAGGCATTATGAAAAAGAGGCACCCTGTCACCTAATGTACATTTGCTTGTGGAACGCACTGACATGAGATACTGCCAATGTGGAAGGTCTATCTGGGATCAAAAAGTGATTAAACAAACTGATGAAGGATAAAATCTGACAAGGACTATCAAATATGAAGATACTATCTCTGGCCCAGGAAGCTCTGGAGCTGAAGAATGCTGGAGGCTAAGAGAATACTTGTGGAAAATATTAATATATGCTTAGCATGTTTCCATACTATTCCACAGTCATCAGTTTCTCACAGTTACAGGATCCTGGACTAGAAGGGCTTTTGGAGAAGTTATTCCTGTATTTCTGTCTGGGCCACATATTGCAATATGCAGTCCTTACTAAACCTCTCAGCAATGCTTATGGACTGCTAGAAATTATTCTGGCAAAAATGAAGGAGAATGAAGGGGAGATACCACATGAAATTAATACAGATGAATGATCCAGAGCATCTTGCAATTCAGCATCTTCCAAAGATCTTAAATTGAACAGATATTGAAATTGTGCCTATTGTCGTGTTTTACACAACACAATATGAATTCGGGCCAGACAAATATCCAGGATAATTAATAAACTGTAGTAGTTATTGCACTACAGGCCATTTACTCTTCTAAGAAAAGAAGATGAAGTCCTCTGGATGTAAGATCAGATGAGTGCTACAAAGAAGGTGACATGATTTACATCTCTGATTAAAAGAAAGATCCCTTATTAGAAAGACAGAAGGGAAGTTAACTTCAGTAGAAATGTGCAGCACTTAAAACGAATGGATAATAGCTTTTTGATGTCCCAGATGAAGAATGTAGGAACAAAAAAAACCCAAGTCTATTCCTTTATAATATAATTTCTTTTGATTAAAAATGATAAAGTATTCTAGTGTTAAACAACAAACAACAACCTAAGCTAAGAGAAAGGGAGATATGCTGTGGTAAATTGGAAGGAATGACACTTTGAACAGTGTATTTCAGTTAATTCAATGTAGATCTAAATTAATTTCTGAACATAGGAATTCAGGATCTTAATGTAAAAGAAAGGAGATCGGATAAGCCAGAGAAGATCTGTTGAATCACATGGCCCCTCCTTACTAAAACACTCTGCATTCTCATAGTTTTCCATATCAAGCTATGCTACAGCATATATAGTTACTGGTCACTCCAGTGGCATCACTTTCACCTCAGAATGTTGAGCTCATGTGAAGTTCTTTGTTACTGAGGTCCTTACAAAAACTTGCCCCTGTGTCCTTTGTACCTTACCACTGTTTCCACATCTGAGTGTCTGCTGGTTGCACCAGCAGATGAAGAGAGAGATCAAGTACCAGAAGACAAGCAGCTGGAATGACTCATGTTAAAATCCTCACAGGCTCCAGGATGGTCATCTAATCTATCCAAGTCAACAGCAAAACAATTTTGCAATGCAATATTAATGAAATGCAGCTACTGCCTTTCTGGTTTTCAAAGTGTTTACAATATATCAAATTCCACTTTTATATTAATCTTAAGTAGTTTGGGCTACCATGGCTAAGGAGGTTTTTAAAATAATCTTTAATATGCACAGGAAAACTGGCTTCTACAAATCTTTGTCACAGCTAAAATTCTAAACTCTTTTGCTTTTTCATATGGAGGTTGGAGGTGTAATGTGATGAGATGCTAGATGAAGAGCACAGTCAATATCAACAAGTTGCAGTCACTCAAGCACAGACTCTGAAAGCCAAATATCACACCACAAAAGACAGTTTGTGTTCACTGGAAAATCTCTTACTGCTAATGTCAAGTCTGAAAGCTATTTCTTAGTTACTAAAGATCACAACTTTTCTCCATATTTTACTGAAAACCACATTTTTCTTCAAATTTACTCTAGGTTAACATAGCATGTCTGGCTCTATCAGTCATGTCAAATTACATCACAGGAGAAGAGGGGAGCAACAGAGCTTGGTTTGCAGCTTAACTTGTCCCTTGTGAGTCACAAAAGTATTTTTATAATGTACACTGCATGGGAGCACCACAATTTTTAGCTGAAATGTCTCAGATGTTCTAGTTCTTTGAATTTTGTAAGACAGTCTTTTCCCCCTTCCCCCAGATGCTAATAAACAAGGCAATGACAAGGTCCTTGTATTCATATTCCTTCTCTTCTGCAGTCTTGATGATGTTTTCTGCTTCACACTTTCTCTGGGCCATAATTTGTTTACATAAACTGGAAACCCAAGAGAAAAGTTTCACTAAAATAGAACAGAAAAGAATTCTCTGTTGTTTTCCCTGCATGAGTTCTAGTTTTTGTCTCTTTACTTGTGCCACAACATCATTCTATGAGTTGAAACAGGCATTTGCTGTGAAATGAGGCATCCATCAAACAACACGCAACATAATCATTAAAAATACAAGTAACTGCTATGACTGGGGGAAAAAAAACCCTTAATTCCTATGGAGCTTGCAAAATCCTGAATTCTTCTCATCAAATTCATATGTTGAATTATTCCTCAAGCCATGCTTAAAATATTGTTCTGGATACAAGAGCCAAAGTGTAGCCCAAGGAGTGATGAACTCATTTTATAGCTCTTGGACAAATTCCTATACTGGTGTAAAGGGAAAATTTGCACAAGCAGAGGGCTTTGAACCATAAATTTGGGGTTTGTTTTCTTATTAGTTTTTGTTTTGTTTTGTTTTGTTTTGTTTTTCTTTTCAGTGCTTGTCTCTACTCTCAGCACTGTAAATATTCCATTTGGGGAACAATATCCTGCATTGTGTATACATACAATGGTTCTTGGAATTCACACGACTGCATTTGTTTAATGCTAACATCGAGCTTTAAATTCTGCCTGTGATGCTGAAGTATCTTACCTTGTGCCTGTAAAACAAGGCTGGATAACCTCCTGAGAAGCCAGCATTGGCAGAAGGTGTTAGTCTAGTAAGAAATGACCCCAAAAAACCTCCCTGGGTGTATCCATTCACCAGTGGTATGTCATCAGGGTGGAGGTTTGGCTTTCTGATATAAAGCCTCTTTAACTTGCTTACTATCAGGTGATCCTGGGGAGCTAAGGAAAATCAGAGTAAACTTTGAAAGGATTTAGGACTCTGTGCCAGCACTGCTGCATTTCAGGTAAGGATTCTCTGAAGATCTGACAAACAGATTTCCACGCTCCAGACTATGCCATGTACTCCTCACATCCCTCACCAAATGTTGGTAGTGTGTAAACAAAGAGATGGGTAGGAAAGAAACCCACAACTATACCTATTTCCCTTGTTCATATTTTGTGGTTCCCCAAGGGAGCACTCCTTCCACCTTTTCCTCTGACTGGGGCTACTCCTTACTGTAACCATGCAGCTCTGAGGTTGTTCCATTCTCATACATGCTTATCTTCCTCTCTGGATAAGTAAGAATCCTATTACACATGGATTCCTCTACTATTAGAACTGCAGGTCAACTTTATAATCTTCAATATAAATCTTACACACAGATTTCCCAGACACCAGAGTTGCCAAGATTCATGAAGTCCTGGAGACATTCAAAGTAAGTCAAGTGGGAAATGAAGGTACTATATGGTTAGGACAACATATTTGAATTTTTGAAGGGTTTTTGTGAGATTGTCTACATACCTAGTTTTTTTAGACCGTAGGAATACTTCAGGTTAGGACACCCAAATCAAACTCTGTGAAAATCTGTTACTAAACCAAGTAAGATTTCTGTGAGGCTGGAACAAGTATTTTTACCTCTGCTTGTATAACACCTAGATCAATGGAGTCCTGATCTACAAGACGCTCCTACACAGGCTTGCAGTGCCATAATAATAACAGTAACAACAACAACATTTTTTCCAGTCACTTGTAAAAAATTGCAAACGGGTTCACCATAGCAGCGCCAGTGTTACTTTTTACTGCTGTGGGTTAATATAGCCCTAATAGTATTTGAGAATCTTCGTACTTCAGAATATTTTTCATCTGCTTCAGATGAAAACTTCTGAAATATTGTTCCTTAAAGGCTACATTTCCTTTTAAAGTCATGTTACTTTACATTACTCTTTGGACATGTTTAGGGTGATCCCCAGAGAGTATTATCACATGCACTCAATGATGTTCTTATTAAAATGTTATGCGCTTCAGCCCTTAGCATATAATTTTCTTTGCTTTCTTGCCAGGCAAATCTATTTATTCTTTTTGTGTATTAAGCCATCACATTCACCTAAATAACCTCTGTGTTTATTTCCCTCAAAAATGTCCCTGGATCTTGTCTCTATCAGGGGTGGTTCTGGTGTTCCCATTAGCCTTGACCCCACACTTGGGCTGCAGCCCCACTTTGTTTTCCTTTCCTTTCTGCCAGATAGCCATTCTCCTTCAAGGCTCTTCAGACACTGAGCTAAGAAATTTTTGTTAATGAAAAGCAGATGCAACAGTTAAGCTCTACTAGAATCTTCTCCTAATAGAATCTTCTTCCTACAAACTCATTGTTATATGACTGATTGGGTGTGCTGATGCTGAGAACCTTGACCTAGGTAGTGAAAGAACTGGATTAATGCAAGATCATGGAGATCTATCCCAAATGTATTCCAAAATGTATACCATTTAATTTTGATATGTTACTGTATATATAGCTATATATATAATATTATGGGTTACTGCGTTGTGTTTGGTAAAGCACCTCATTATTATGTTCAGTATGTCATCTTTGGTGGAAAGCAAGAGATGCTTCCAGTTTTCTGGGAGAACTGTTGAGCTGTGAAAGTAGTCAGGTGGAAATTAGACATTTGAAAGGCAGAAATAAGGTTCCATGTACTTTTCTTGCCGGTTTTGAAGAGATAGCAATGAATGTGAGCCAATATAGAACGTACTTGAATCAGACAGGAATTAAGTATTACAATTCCTGGACAAAATGCAGTTTAACCTCTTGCTGTTTAAGGTCAGATGACTTCCCAAATTCCATGTCCTCCTGTGGCAGGAGAAAACAATAATGGCAAAAGGAAATTACTACCTCCACAAATGTCTTAGCTGTAGCAAAAGTAGGGGAGAATGTTCCCTGTTAAATGAACCTAATATAGGTTACTCTCTCCAGATGCACTTGCTCAAATAAAGGCCTCTTTATGCTCAGCATGAGGACTTTAGTGAACAAGAAGTTACAAAATGAAGCAACAACATGGCATCCTAGCTTTGGGGAGCAGGGAAAGGAATCAAGATGAGTATCAGTAGAACGGAAAAGAGGATGTGTGAGTAGGAAGCGCACAGAGGGTGAGCAGAGACATGGCAATTTCCACTGGCTCCTGATAGGCTTCACAGGTTGTGAGCAGCTGTCTAAAAAGCCCTGGGCTTTTCAGCTGTCACCATCAGAAGGTGGGCTCTCTCTGGATGAAACTCAGGCAGAGGTTTGGGGAAAGAATGACAGCATGCAGACTGGCCCCAAATTTCTATAATTTTTGAGGTTATGTCTGCCATCATAGGAACAGACATAACTGTTTTCTCCAAAACAGTAAGCACATTTGCATTCTGTCTCCCAGCAGAAGTATAGCCTTTCGTTACTCTTCATTTGAACCAGGAATTTCTTCTGCAATGTTCAATACTGGGCCAAAAAGCATTTTCAATTACTGTCCACGTCCTAGTTCCATTAGGAGACTGAGTTGAAATACACAACTGGCAAGTTAGGCACCTGTAAATATCTTTATTATAAGGCTTGCATTCTGTTATTGTGCCTTAGCATCAAGGGTGAAATTGTATCTCTGTGGGATTTAAGGCTATGCCATGCGAGTTGCTCATGATGCTGTCAGACACAGAGCAAGGAGAACAATGCTATATATCTTCTGTGAATTTTTAGCACTGAGATGCATACTGATCACTACAGTGTATTTGCCACTAATTCATCAGCAGAATAATTAACATTATACAGTAATGAAAAAATCTTATCATTATGATTTCGAAGATTCAAATGTATTTAAAAAACAATATAAAAATATAAAACTAGATACTATAATACTATAATTATCCTTAATATTAATTATTATAGTAATAGTCACTGTTTATGCAGAGAAAGAGAAAGATGCCATAACTTAAACGAAAGGTAGAACTACATCTCTAAACATGAGTTGGGATGCTGGTTCTAGAATTCAATCATCTTTTATTATCCTGAAATAATGGATTTTTTTTTTTCCATTGTGCAATGGTATCCAGAAGCAGCCTATTGCAACCAAGCCCTGCATCTTTTTGTTCTGTTTTGCTGATACAAAGAAGAAGAGAGAAGAATTAAGCTCTGTAAAGGAAGCAATTGTTGTATTTAGTCTAAGGACTGACTGACAGAAGAATCACAATAAGTTTTGACTATTATGTTAATACTTTGTGATTCAGAAGAATCAGAAGCAGTAGAGGATATGGGATAAGCAGACTAAGAAGTCAACAAGGCAACAGAAAAGTTCACCCTGTACTTTTGATCTGAGAAAGTCTCCCCTTAAAAATCAATTTCACAAAACATTCAAACTTACTTAAATGAACTTTTACCTAGGCTACTTATGGTACTCTTACTATTCTATTCAACAGAACTGTGGTGGTCACAAAAAGAAATTCTTGTCTTTGTGAGAATTACTGATGTTTTGAAATACCTTTGATTCTGTATCACACTTTCTTGGGTTGAAAAATGCAACCAAAAATGTGTATTCTATTTTCATCTGTTGAAGCCGGTTGGGAGATATTGTTCTTTATCTCTTGCAACTCTAGGCGGGAAGAGGGCAGATGCCTTCTGTTAATGGGACACCTGATAACACCAGATAAGGCAGTGCCTTCTTATCTCTGCCTCCACCCCTCCTCCTCTGGGGGACATCACCTGTGAATGGGCCATTTAGGGCCTCTCACATGACTGATAACATCACCTCATTCCATTGTGGGATGCTCCACACAGTGGGAGGAGCCAAAGCCTTTCCACCAGGATAAAACCTGCAATCCCAAACACCAATTTAGCCAGTTTTTCCACTAAATTCTTGGAGGAAGACAAGACCCACCTCGCCAGCACTGGACACTTTTTTTCTACAGGATCATCTCTGCTTCACAAAGCAACATCTGTTACTCCAGGAGGACTTATTTTGACTACTTCCAACACCCTGACAACAGGATGTCAGGTCATATCTCTGACTCTGTCAGGGTTTTCTAGGACTTTTGTTTGTTTGCTTGTTTGGGTATTTTTATACTACTGCATTTTTTCATATTCCTAGTAAACAACTGTTATTCCTCTTCCTATATTTTTGCCTGAAAGCTCCTAATTGCAAAACTGTAATCGTTTGGAGGGAGGGTTTTTTACATTTTCCATTCCAAGGGAAGCTCCAGTTTTCCCTGACAGATACCTGTCTTTCCAAACCAAGACACAAAAGTACTGACCATTTTCTCCTAATTTTGAGCACAGCAAAAAAATTTTAAAATGAAAAATGCTGATGTTTTTTAGCAAAACACAGCAGCCAGAGGCCCACAAAAGATTTCAGTTTGAATGAAAACATAAACCAAAAATTACTCAGATAATTTAAAACAAAATGTGACTGATGCTCAATTTAGGTCACACATTCTGCAGCATGCTTTTTGATACTGTACATCCTCTAAACGGGTTCAGAAATGAAGTAAAGACCTACAGAGGTCTGCTAAGAAGAATCTCAGCAGAGGCTGCTGCTGGAGGGCTGGGAGGTGGAAGGGACCATTATGCTTTTGGGGGGCAGCTCCCTGCACACAGTGCCACGTCTTTGAATATGTGGGTGTGCAGCATTCAGGGGATTCCCAGTGTGTTTCAAGCCCTGGGTAGCTTGGCACAGTGAAAGGCTGGCAGAGGCATGATTAGTGGCTTAATGTAATATTACTGGTCTCTAAATTATTCTCATTATCACTTCCAGAAGGATTCTTCCCCTGCCTGAACCTGTGCCATATACAACTCAGATACTCAAGATCTGCACTGAGAGAAGGTACATTTTACAGATATTCACAGAAAAAAACAGATAAACAAAGCTTCACATGAGATCAATAAAACATGTCTTAAAACAACTGGATCCCAGATAAAGCACTAAAAAAACCTATAGGGAACAAAACTATATTGAGAAGAGAATGGATTATCTGACAGCCTAAATAAAACCAAGCAGCAACAAAATAATAAATTAATAAGCAAATCCTTCTAATGTTTCTCTAGGCAGACTCTTTCCTTGGAAAGTGAAATGATGGGAGAAAGTGATCATGAGTTGTTAAAAAATAAAAATCTGAAATACCACCAATCAATGTTCCATTAAGGTACTTAGAATGCTCTCCTTTTAGATATTAAATATTGTAGCATCACTGTATCACAACAGAACTAATCCATCTAATAATCTCTCCCTGTGTCTTGGTGTAGTAGTGTTAATTTTCTTCTTAGCAGCTTTTCACAGTGCTGTGTTTTGGATTTTGTATGAGAATAATGTTGATAAAACACTGAGGTTTCAGTTGCTGCTCAACAGTGCTCCCCCTAAGCCAAGGACTTTCCAGTTTCCCGTGCTCTGCCAGCCAGCAGGTGCACAAAAAGCCAGGAGGGAACACTACCAGGACAGCTGACCCAAACTGGCCAAAAGAATACTCCATACTATAGAACATCATGCCCACTGTATAAATTGGGGGGTGTTGATTGGGAGCCGCCAATCACTGCTGTGGGATGGGCTGGGAATTGGTTGGCAGGTACTGAGAAACTGTATTGTGCATCACTCTTTCTTTGGGTTTTATTCTTTTGCCCCTCCTCTTTTCATTAATATATTTCATTCATATAAATAATTTTAATAATATTATTATTAAAATATAAATGATAAAATAAAATATTTTACTACTTTATGTCAATTATTAAGCTGTTCTTATCTCTACCCACAAGTCTTACTTTTTTCTGATTTTCCCTCCCATCCCAACTGAGATGGGGAGTCAGCAAGGGGCTGTGTGGTAATCAGTTGCTCACTGGGATTAAACCATGAGAGACTGTTCTGTTTATTCAGAAACATCACAGAACATTTACAGATCCTGCACAGCTGCATAAAATTTCAGTAAGAGGCAGCTTTTATGAAGTATTGTCAACCCAGGACAAAATGTTGCAATCATTTAACACAGCAGATTTTTTTTAAAAAACCGACTGGACTAGGCCAAGAAATGAATAAAAGGACAATTGTCAAGAGAAATGGATACTCTACAGGAGGGGGCAGCATATTGCTTGGCATCATAACTACAATCTAGCAGACCCTTGTCATCTGCTCCTATAAAAATACACCCTGGTCTCCAAGCTCCATCTTTTCTGTAATCCTGTTCTGCCATGGGCTACAAGTTAAGAGGCAGTAGAGAAAATATCAAGTCTTCAGCCGAGTTAAGTTCCCTTACTCCTTCCCCTCTCTGCAGGTCTCCGGCTGAATGTCATCATGAGACCTGGCTGGTCATTTCAGAACGTATAATTTCTGTCCCTGTTAGGGGGTTTCTGTATTTTCACATCCCATTTATCTTGTAGGGGGGGAATGATGCTCATATGTAAGAACGAGGGTGTGTCCGGTGCCGGGCTTGCTTGCTGCCCAGCCGGGGACAGCGGCCCTTCCTCCAGCTCTTTCCCGGGCCCGCGGCAGACCGGGAACCACTACCGCTGCCACCGCCGCCTGGCCCTGCATACTAATTGGCACATTTAATGACTTTCCCCTGCTCTCCTTCCCTTCTCCTCCTGAGCTGCTGTCTGGGAGCAGGGGAGCCCGGCTGCCATGGAAACTGAGCCGTCAAACACCCTGAACCTGCCGCACCAGCCTCGGGAGAGGATTCCAGTGGTGAAGCTCAAAGAAGGGGATGCTGGAGGGGGAACAGAAGCGGAGGAGTGGGAAGGTGAAAAGCTGACCATGTCAGGAACGGGTTTGAGCTGTTCTGCGAAGGCACTGCACAAGAGGAGTATATATAGGGCATAAAGAATCAGACCTTTAGGATAAAATCAGGATAGCCCTCTGTTAGCAGCTTTTTTCTTCACGATTCAAATCTCTCTCTGACCACTTCCTCCCATCCATTTACTGTCTGGATCAAATACCCCTAGTGCATGCACATACCATATCATCAAGGGGGTTTTGACAATCCCAAATATAGATAACACATCTCAAGGACGGTTTATAGCCAGAAAAAGGGCTGACTACAGCAAGCAAATGGTTTGAGAGGGCCTCAGGCACAAGCTGGCAGAGGACAAACCCCTGCCTAGGCAATAAGGCTGTGATCTTCTGCCCAGCCTTTCAGTCCTGCCTCCCTTTCCCAGGCTAACTGCTGGACTGGAGTTGCATGAAAATGCAGCATTTGTGGCACAGTCTGTATGCACTGATGCCTTTTCTGGGCAGGCACCTAGTTCAACACCAGCTCTGTGTCCAAAAGAATTCTAGTCTCTGCTTCAGGCTGTGTGTCTACAGGGATTGCACTTTTGTCCTCAGTTCTGTCTCCTGAGGATTCATGGGGATAAAATAAAAGTAAAACGAATGTTCCCTTCAAACTTAGCACTCAAATTTCAGCCTTCAAGGGGCACTCATTTCTACCCAGTCTCCTTGTAACCTCTCAGGCCAGCAGCAGAGAATATCCTTGTGTGTCTTTTTTCCAAGCAGAGCTCCCTATGATATGATTTATTCATGAAGGGAGCCCTCAGAAGGTCAATAAAACTGGCATGCTCCCAAAAATACACAAACAAAATAGGGAAGAAGAAAACCCCATTGGGTCAGCACTTTTCTGAAGACAAGATGAAGCTGTTTATGTCCCAGGCAGACCACTTATGCAAGGGACATAACAAATGTTTCAGCTCTCCTTCTCTGTTCCAACCTCTTGAACAACCAGTTTAGTACTGCAAATTTACTTCAGATACAAGTGAGAATTTGCTGTGCCATGAAGTGTCTTAGGGTTTTGGAGCTGAAGTACTCAACACCCAACAAAAGCGCTGCTTGGTATTCCTGTGAAACTGGGGGACCTACTGCAGGGCAGGCTGGGGAACAGGTCTCAGGCATGACAACAAAGGACAGACAGCCCAGCTGGCTTCCCAAAGGGATACTTGCTCCTTAGCTAAGACCACCAAAGGAGACTTCTGCTTGGATTGTTTCTTTCAGGGACTTTTATGTTGCCTTGCACTTGATCTTCCCATTGATTTGAAACAGAATGAGGACTGACCCATTACAAATTTCAGTACTCTAGGTCTATCACATGTGAGTTCCTACTACACAAATTGGTACATAAAAGATGAATAAGTGCAGAAGTGTTTGCAAGATATAAGAATGCCTAAACTAAGAAAGAAAATTATTTTACAGGGTTTGCATTTGTGTAAGCCTCTGGTTTCATGCAATTGAGAGCTATTTTATTAAATAGGAAATAAGGTTTGAAAAAAAAATTGTTAAAGGATTTACAGGAAGAAAAAAAGACAAAGCAAATAGAGAAACTGGTTAACATTAACAGGGATTCACCTAAGTCAGAAGGCATGTAGGTGGGGAAACCAGGTTTCTCATTAAAAGAAATAGAGCTGATGCACGGAAAAAAACAATCAGTCTGTATCTTTCTGAACAGAGAGGAAAAAAAATCTGCAGGAAAAGATCCCACTCTATCAGCCCAGAGGCGATCCACTGGATGAGTGAGAACAAAGATGATATAGATGACAAAGCATATGTGGATTTTCAAAACAAACACCTTTGATAAGGCTGTACATCACAGGCTACTAAAAAAAAAAAAAAAGAAAAAGGCTCGTTCAAGGTTTAGAAAAGGCCTTTTTAGGTAGTGAAAACTGGTTAAAGTACAAGAAGCAGTAAGCAGGACTCCAGGTTCACTTCTCAGGTCAGAGATAAGGAGTAGAGAAGTCCTCAGAGGCCAGTGTTACAACCAGCTACATTCAACATCTTCAATAGCCTAGAGAAGGAAGGGTAGCCCAACCCAGAGGGATAAGTTTCAGTGCAATTAACTAAATGCATGATAAACAGCTCAATGAGCAACAGTTGCCACAAAAACTAAAGGCAATGAGCATCACCAACACAGGTACCAACAACATGGAACAGGGCATAATTCTGCCACTTTACAAAGGCACGGCCCCTTTACATGCCTTCAGTGTGCAGTTCTGATCTCCATATCTCAAGGAGGATGCAAAGTAATTGGAAAGGCACAGAATAGGAGAACTAAACTTCAGTTGAGGCTTACAAACTCACTAAAATGATGTATAAAGCAAGGTCAGTCAGCAACTACTGCAGAATAGTTATTAACAAAGTCTGACAGACTGTAAGAAGAGAATATTCAAGAAAATTACCAGGAGATAAATTCAGAACAGATGAAAATATTTTTATAAATAATGGGTACAAAAATTCTGGAGCTTGCTCCCACAGTAACAAACAGTACCAGTAGGTGTAAACAAGCATGAGACTAAATCTACAGACTGGTTCACACACAGGTAATAATGGGAACTGGCAGAAGTGACCTCTAACATCTTATATTCTGCGCTTATAGACTCTGGAACAGTATAAGAAATTTCCCACAAAAACTAGCAAGAGATAGGGCAGATAAGTTATATGAAAATGGATTAATATCTGAGAACAGGCTCAGTCATTTTTTGGAAAGTGTAGAGAGTCTGCATATTGGACTTGCATGGGTAGAGTAGGAAGGTCAGGAGAGTATCCACCTAGTCAGAGAAGATTAGGCCCTGGGTATCTATGAGATGTCTAATTTTGAAGGTAGGCCAAGTTCCTACTACACCATTTATGTCCCAGGTGCATTTCGCATCAGCAGGAATGGGTTAAGCCTTTCATTTGATAGGCAAAGGAAAACCCCCTTTTTGCATATTGAATTAAAATGTAATGAAATGTCTGAAGATCTCTGGCATTTTACAGCAAGTCCTTGGGTAACCTCGTTTATGTGTAGCGGATAAAGGCAGAGGCATTTGTGAATGTACTTCATCAGTGCAACTGCTCACATTTACAACTGTATCATTTCTATATAAGTAGTTTTATATCACATGTATGATACATATGGGTTTTCTCCCTCTGGAGCAAAAGATCCCAGTGCCATTAGCAGTGTAAAGATGATTTATGGAAAACATTTTTAATTACATTTATAATGTTTTTCTAGACCATCTCTTTTTAATTCTGTACATTTACTAGACTGCGCTCAGCAAATGAGGGAGCTGTTAAATATTTCTTCTTAACTACAAGGCTGAAGAACTCCAGCTCTCACAGCCTGTCTTCACATCATCTTAGTGGCCCTCATTTGGACTCACTCCAGCAGGTCCATGTCCTTCTTATGTTGGGGCTCCAGAGCTGGGTGCAGCACTCGAGGTGAGGTCTCACAGAAGTGGAAACAACAACAATACAGATTTGGATATGCCCATCTTCTGCTCTTTCATGCACGAGAGAACCAATTTTAGCATTTAAGCATCAAAAACTGTTGAGACCAAATGAGTATCTAAGTCTTTTAATTTCAGGATCTTAGTCTGACACACTAGAAACTTTAATGGTCAGAGGTTTTTTCCTATAAAGAAGAAGAAAGTGTTGAGGTGAAGGACTTGAAATTTCACGTTATGAGTTGAATGCCAGAATAATCTTGGAAGGACAAGTAAACTTCATGTTTTGTTTGTGTTCATAGGGTTAGGGGATTTTGCTATTCAGAGGGTAGTAATCTTGAAATAGTTGTCTGGTAATAACTGTAATTAAACCCACCTGTCCACAGAGGTCTCCAGGTTCCTTTTAAATTCTGAGTAGTTGCTCTTTAAAAGGTACAGAATCATCCTATATAGTTGAAATTATAGTTGCAGAGTTTTAGTTTCTGTGATTTCAGTGTGGAGCAAGATTTCCATAGCTACCCTGGGGCTTATGTTTCCTTCAATTCGAGGCCCCCAATGCTTGCAGTGAAAACCAAGATCAGAAAAATGCACCCAGATACCTGTTAGAAATCAAACAGCTCATCTTGATGTTATTCAACAGGGTCCCAAACTCAGCAATAGAAAAAAGGATGAACCATTCAACTTCCAATTCACAATGAACCAATTAGCTTCCAGGCAACTTCCATCGATCCCCTTCTAACAGAATATTATGGTTTTTGTAGAAGTTGTGGAAGCCGTTGGAAAGGTGGATTGATAGAAAAATACCATTCACCTTTGAGAATAATAGGTATAGGTTTGCTTTCTTACATCTTCTGCTACGTGCAACAGGAAAATGAGTCTGTCCATTTCCCTATCTCCACTATGCAAGATGCAGGAATATCGCCTTAGTATCCTGGTTGTCGTATCAGTGTTGGACTGCTGCTGCTGAACTTTCTGATCATATTTGGGATGTCTGGAACACCAACAGACTTTCATAACTTGAATGCTCTAGAGTGACTGAGGCTGTAATAGCTTTGTACTTTCTATGAAAGAAGCTTTGAGTATTGCATAATATATGCAATAATGAATGTGATGAATTTGCCATACATTAAAACTCCAGGGAGAACACAGCACAATCCAGTGTGGAAGCCCCAGTACTTCACTTTGCAACAAAGCTGCAATTTTTTGACCTAAAGTGAGCTTCCAACTCACCAAACCAGCAAGGTTTGTAATAACCCTTATTACAAATAGAAGCCACTCATGTTTTGAAATGGTAATGAGCTGGAAAGGTAAGTTCAAATTGTCACCCTTCTTCACAAAAAACAAACAAACAAAAAACCCAAAAACAAAACAAAACAAAAAAAAAAGTGTAAACAAAGTAGAAAGGAGATACAGCTGGAACAGAAGCAGAACTATTACATGTTTTCATCCTTTAAAATCTTCTGACTTTCCTTAATAAGTAATGGACGACACTGGGAAACAAGGTAAAGCAGTATTTTCTCCTGCTATAGGCAAACAGAATCATCTGTAAAACCAGAACTCAATCTGCCTGGAATGTTGAGGGTTAAAGTTTAATTCTATCTAATCAAAGTCAAGGGCAAAGAGACTGCATGCTGAATTAAAAAATGAGTTTTTCCTGTCATAGTCATAGAGAAGATAAAGTCAAACCTCATTTTCTGTTGTTTGTGTAGTTTCATACACAGTGACAGAAGATAAGAAGTTCCAAATAAGATTTGCAGAATTACTGGCAAGTGGTTGCATAAATAAAAAATATTTTCAAAACTTTTTCCTTGCCCTGAAAATTCAGCCACTTTGAAATGAGTTTCATAAATACTAACAGCTCTACATTAAATATTCTGTGCAAACTAATGATGGGCTAAACTGATCAAGACAAAGGTATCTGTGCTTCAGACTGCTACTCATGCATACTCATACTCTGCTGAACCAAGTACTTCTGACACTATCAGGAGTTTGGTTCTTGATGTGCTTCAAGGTACTTAAGATAAGAATCATGCAGAGCACATCAAGTCCTCTGGTGCTCTTGCATTCTAAGACATAGCTTGCCTACACTGAATCATCCCCGTCATGAATTGCACAGTACCACCTTAAAATGAGATTATTTTCTTCTAAGTTCACAGGTTGTCAAAAAAACTCATGTTTTAATTGTTAGAAATATTTTCTTAGTCTCTTGCTTAAATTCTTTGATAGCCAGATTGCATTAATTTCTTCTTATGCAAGCATTGTTCTTTAATTTCAACAGTATTCTTTCATCCCTAATGTTTATATTAGCCTTTTGAAGCTCTCATATCGTACAGTTCTTTTAGACTCTCCTTCAACAAAGATTTTAATCAGGAATGCCCTTGTACTGTACTTTGGTTTGGAGAAGTATTCTGTCCTCTCTGCAACCAAGATAAAAAAAAGAAAGCTTGTTTTTCAGCTGGAATGTTTCACTAATGAAGTTTGTTCAGTGGCTGCAGAAACATTGATGCTGTGCAGAAAAAGAGATGTTGCAGGGATAAGCTGTTGAGAGAAGAGGAGGGCAGGACCTCTGCTTTGCGCAGCAGGACTGGTTTATGCTGCTTTAAGAGTTAGCTGACCTCTTTGTCTCCAGTCATAAAAAAGGCTGTCAATGTTCCTCATTTCTTGAAGATCTCTTCTCTGTGTATGTTCCAGGTTTACCTTTCATATACTCTTAGTCCCACTGCTCCCTTTGCCTGTATCTTCATCTTTATCACTATCCTTTCAAGACCTGATGTTAGAAATTAGTTTTGCTTTCAGGTCAAATTAACTCTCTTTCCTACATCATCATGTCTGCAGTGGAAACACTTTCCTCCTCATACTCTTGACATTTAAACAGTCAAGAGACTCCTCTTGTCTATTTTAGTGTTCTTTTCAAAGCCAATCTCAAACACTTTTTGGCCCTTTTCACTGTATCCAGTAGCTTTTCCTTCTTTTGTATTTTTGCTTACTTTCCATGTCCTTTATGAGATGGGATTACCAACAGTTCTGCAACATATTGCTCCTCACTTTTACATATGATTTAAGGACACAGTTTCCATCTACTATCTTATTTAAAGAAAATCTTCATTTTTGCCAGTTCTTAAGCTGAACCTTAAGATGATCAGTTCTTTCTAGTTTTCAAAGTAGACTTGAACAGTAGAAGAAGAACAGCAAGAAAAGAGACACTCCCATATTTTTGGGCTCACAATTATTTTAAAGCTAGGAATTATGAAATTCTCAGGCAGTTTTTAAATCCATCAATACTCCTGTGAACTTTACTTACAACAGGAAGTAATTCAACTACAGGTGCAGATTAATTGCCTATTTTATGTAATCAGAAAGCTAAACAGATCGAGATATATTCCTTTTTCCCCCCCTTTTTCTGTCTTGCATCTTAAACAAATGTATCAAGATGTAATAGAATAAGAGGAATAATGAAGGAAGGAAGCTTCATTTACATATATATTTTTTTCTGATTATGTTAATTAGCATAATGATGTTTTCCATATCCCTAATGACACAGCTGAGAACATATAAACACAAGCCTACGTTTAAAGCAACTAGCTTGGACATTGTGAGTAGAACAGAGGAAGAAGTGTATGCCTCAGAAAAGGAACACTGATCCTGCTTCTGAATAGCTTTGCAGTCTGCATCAACCTTGTGTCACAGTTTTTGAGCTTGCAGTCTCTGCAGACTAGACGTACCTTCAGTCTCACACTGTACAGTGGAACTGTACAAACCTCTCCATGAAACTCGTTTGCATTTTCTAATTTATGCCATTTTAGCTGTATTTAAATATGCATTTGAAGGGCTTTTTACTGTGTGCAGTACAGCATAACCTTCAGTTTCTTCATTTTCTATTTAGCATTTTATTCTACTAACTAAAGTTGATCTAGATGGAAAACCAGGTTAATATTGAATACTAATATGTGTGCATATACAAGCTCTAAACCCACCAATTAGCCCACTTCCAAATACTTATTGGTCAAAGATGTATGTTCCTCCAAGCATGACTGATGTAAGAATCACAACTGTGTGTCTATGTGAACAGGTAGAAATTGTGCAAGGATTTTTAATTACTTTCAGCTGAGTTTCCTTCTCAGAAAATGGCAATATTGGACCTATATATTTTAAACAATATACAATCTCTCTTTTGCAGATTCAAATAGTATCTATTGGTTTTCTGTTGAGGCACATTCCACTCACTGTGTATAAGCATTGACCTTTATTTTAACACAATAATGCTTTTCCCACACAACTATTCAACACTAGATTCTTTTCTCTAAAAATGGCTGATATGGCATGAGAGATCACTCCTAGAGTATTTGAGGATACTTAAAGAGCATGGAAAAGTCATGCAATTGAAAACTGCAAAATTCCCTTTTTCATTGGTGCTTTCAATCTAGAAGACAAGACGAGATGTGCTGCCAAAATTATGGCATGAAATATTCAGCTCTATTTTGATCTCTCTTTTTTTTCTCCGTGTCTTGTTTTGCTAAAGATGATTTAAAACTCTGCTTGCTGAATCCAAAAAACAAACAGCTCATGCATATGACAGGCTGCCAAGAATGCAGGACCCTGCCCTTTGCTTAGCTCACAAGCAAGAAAAATCTTTTACAAGGATAGTGCCAGTATGCTGCACTAAACCTCATCATCAGAAAATAACACTGGCAGCATAATCAGCTGCAAAAGGACTGCATGCAGAGCAGTAATTTGCAAAGAACCCAGCCTATCAGTTAACCTTCCAAAGCGACTTTGTGGTGACAAGCATCTGGTAAATCAATCTGGAAAGAATCCATATTCTCCTGATAGCATCACAGTTTTATTTTGTGGGCCTGGGCTGAGGCAGTATGAGGAACATAGATGACAAAAACATTAGGACAAATGATTTGTGGTCATCCTAACTGTCATTCATGTTGCTTCTTTTCTTTTTTTCCCTTTATATTTATAATGGCTGTGAAATTATTGCAACACTGATGTGATATCAAGGAATATCTGACAATATATTTAATGAACAGTTCTTTAGTGTCTTAAAATTCTACTGCCAGAAAAAAAAAGAAAAAGAAAAAAAAGAAAGAAAAGGAGAGCAAGTTCTTTGCTCTGTTAAGATCTCTCCCTTTCTGTGTACAACATTAAATTAGACACCATTTACAGAGACATAATCTTGTGGGTCATAAAATAATCTGAAGGACTGTCTTTGCACACACCTTGAAAAGGACTAGATGATGTTATGAAAGAACCCCTTAAGGGAGGCTCAGACTGCATCACATTCTACATATCAGTTTAAAAAAAAACCCAACCCAGCTTATATTTCCAGAAAACATTTTGCTTTGCTTCATGGTGTGGTATGCAAGAATTGGATCACATGGGATATGCAGTTTTTTTCACCCTGTAGATCCAGCAGTGAACATGGAAGTGAAATTAGACATTAAGCCATTACAAATTTGCAATTAATAAGAATAAAAGTAAAATTTCTGTCCCCAGTAATGTCAATGCCAGTTTGCTCATTGGTCGGGGAGGTAGACAAGTTTTCATTCTTTGAATATGTACCATTGTCTTTCTGTCTTCTAGAGAAATTGTGCAGGCTATAAAACTAGCCACTTAGTTAACAGTAATTTTCAATAGCAACAGAAAAGACTTAATATTTTGTGCTTTACAGTATTGTAGTCTCAAGATTCTTTTATCTCTAAATGGCTTTAATTCTGTTTTATTTTTGTTATGTATTCCTTTATTACACAGGATCAGTATTTTTGTAGATGTAGATCTGTAGCCTTATGCACTTATTATTAGAAGTCTCACACTATAGGTCTTTCTTTAAAATCCTGGCTTCTATGTGTGTGACGTGAGTAACTGGAGTGACATTCATTTTACAATGAATTTACATGAATTTTACAATTTCAGTTCCAGGATTCACATTCATGAAGAAAAGCTTGAACACAGCTACTGGAACAGAGGACTGAAATATAGTTTGACGAGGCTCAAATATAATGGATTTCTATAGTTTAAGCTTCTTCCAAAGCATTGGGAAATAGCTTGAAGACAATCTAAACGTTATACCTCTCTGGAGATCAAAACAAGTATAAGACTAAATAAGGGAGTAGTTTTGAAATTTCATTTGCATCGCCTCTCAGTGTTAGTAGCTCTATCTGACCATTTCAATGGGTCTGACTCTGCTCCCAGCCCAAACATCTGAGACACTGTTATGGCAATATCAAACCCTGAATGAAATGAACTGTGGAAGAAAAATAGGAACTGACTGTACATCAAATTTTATGTAAGCTCTTTAAGTCCTCATGGGCTGAACAGCAGTGTTGCAAGAATATTTTTAAGGGTAAATAAATAGTAACTTTTGAAAGCAAATTCAAGGGTATTAAGCTAGTTTTTTTCCTTTTCCTTGAAAGCATTTCAGTACACTGGAAAGAATTAAGTTACTTCCCATTCCTGTGCCTTTTCTTTTGGAAGTTTGTTTACCTGTCTGATGGAGATAAAAGTATTTGAGTCACCATAATCTTTTCTAATTATTTTATATCTGTCCTTGATAGAAAATATATATTCTGTCACGCATGTTAAATCAGGTCTTCATCTCTTCCCAAAGTTAGGACACAGCTAGAAGCTTGACAGCATTTTATATATGTTTTGGCTCCATTTTATGTAAGACTAGATTAATTCAAAGCCAAATTATCTCTGAAGTCTAATTATAACATTCCTGAGACTATAAGATGCAGTATCAGTTTAGTTCTGGAGTCTTCACTTTCTGGGAAGCTTGGAGAGCTGCTCCTGACAAAGTGTCAAAAACTTCACCACTGTTCGTGACATCTGGTATTAAAAACATTTCACAAAGGCATACATGTAAAAGCTACATAGGTATCTACAGATCCTCTGACGGCATGTTCCCTTGTCACCAATGCCAACAGCTTCTGATTAAATCTTTCCACTGAACCTCCCTTCCACTCCATGCTGGAGTGGACACATGCTCCACTGTACAGAAAAAGGATGCAGAGAGCAGTGAAAATGGAAATGATCTGCAGTGTCACGCAGTTCTTCCCCATTTCCATCACCACCAGTAGCTCTTTGCTATGCACACTGATCTACAAATCTGCAGAGCCAGATTTGTAGCCTCTGCTCTATTACTAACTGATGCTGTCCTCTCATCCTCTCCATCCATCCTGTTACACGTACCACTTCATAGTCCTAATTGTCTAGTTCTTCCTTCCTGTGCTTCCTGAGTTCTGTGGGCCAAAAGAGTGCCGATTGTTCGTAAAGCCCAGGGTAAAAAATGCATATTTAGGAAAACTGCCTAGCAACCGCTTTCTTTAGTGCAAGGAGAGAGGCCATTTGCATAAGAAAACCTTCCAGCTGGAAGACTGCAAAGACTCTGCTGGGAGCTGATTCTGTGACCAGACATCAAAGGAGAATTCCCGTTCCAGGACTGCCCCCTCTGGGTGGCCTTTCCGTGCTGTCCCACCACCAGCAGGGGCAGCGGCGGCCGCACAGGTCGCACCGGTGCTTTGCAGCACCCGGGAGATGCCGCTCCAGCATCGGACCGTGCTCCCAGGGATCCTTCACCGGTTTGCTTCCCACATCATCTTTTCCTCACGCTGCGCACATCACACGTGAAAAAGTCGACAGTTTCAGCTGCTTACCCTTGGAATTCTGTAAATTGCTCTGCAGATTG